>NW_006800448.1:164690-270939 GCF_000485575.1 Poecilia formosa | reverse complement strand
TTGCAATTTGAAATAAGAAATGTAAAATGTGATAAAAATACATTTTTGTGTTTATTAGATTCCTATTCAAGACACTTTGATAAGAATGGCTATATATGTAATATAGGCGACTACAGAGTATCTTTCTTTACATTTTTGATTGGTGGTGTGCCTCGAGATTTTTTCAGTTAAAACAGTGTACCTTGGCTCAAAAAAGGTTGAAAAACACTGGTTTAAACAATGTCATGAGCTAACTAGCTATCCTCTCTGGTTAGAGTCAACAAACTACTATCTGTCTTGTTAGAGGCAACTAACTAGCTATCTCTCTGGTTAGAGCTAACTAGCAAGCTATCTCTCTTGTTAGAGTCAACTAGCTAGCCATCTCTTTTTAGAGCTAGCTAGCGAGCTATCTTTGTTGTTAGAGCTAGTTGCTGAGCTACCTCTCGTTACAGCTCTTTAGCTAGCTCTCTTGTTAGAACTAACTAGCTAGCTATATCTCTTGATAGAGCTAGCTAACAAGCTACCTTAGTTGTTAGAGCTAGTTAGCGAACTAGCTCTCTTGTTAGAGCTCTTTAGCTTGCTCTTTTGTTAGAGCTCGCTAGCTACTCTTTAGAAACAGCTACCTAGCTCTCTCGTTGGAAACAGCTAGAGGTAGCTAGTTGGAGAGTTATATAAAATAGCCTGTTGCTTTGGAAATGGCACATAGGTTACATATGTTCAATATTATAAAAAATTTGATTCACTTCATATTCATTGATCCACATTTGTGGCTTTAACAGTCCGGGGTTCTTATCTTTGCTCATGATGAACGAACACACTCCATATTGAGGATGTAGCATGTGCAAAAGACTGCGAGATCACATCCACACAATGATAAACACAAAGTGCCTGCGATCCGTGTCCTACCTGTCGACTACCTCATAAAACCTCTTCATTTATATTTGTCATCGGTTTATTCATGCGGACTACAATGATAGACGTAAAGCTAGATGAAGGAATAAAAAGGCTAAGATAAGATTTTCTAACTGATGAGGCGGCTGGCAGGTCTTCTTCAGCTCCTCTGTGAGCCAAATACACTGAAATATCACCGTCATTCATGTTGATGCATTAAACTGCCACCAGTGGCAGCTTCATCTAACATCAACACTGTGGAGTGAAGAGTTGGAGGGGAGAGGCTGAGTGCAAGTCTGAATAAAACCCTTTAAAAAAGTGAAGTTGGAGCAGAGAGTGACTAAGCTGAAAATGTTTCTTTATAGATGGGTAATAAATAATTTAAAGTCACTTACTTAATTGGGCTACATTATGCTGCCGGAGCCCAACACAGCTCACTTGGTAAAAGGTCAATCTGTTAGAAAGTGGTGCCGAGTTAACTGTTGAATTATTATGCCGTCATGTCAACATTTAAGTCTAGCTAAGAGACACATCTTCAAGCAGTGAAACAACAGCTAATCATAGTAAAAATATACAGATTTTCACATTTTTCTGTTGTGACTCTCACCCCTTCAGAACATCGTCTTTGGCTGGGCGATATGGCTGAAAGAGGTATCGGTCTACTGATACCAGCTTATTCGATTTTTGTTTGAAATATCTAAAGTACTGATAAACAGGTGGCGTGACCTTCCCCGTTTTATCCAGTTTCCACTCCACGCTGTTGTTTTTTTTTCTTATTTTTAAGCAGTTTTGAGGCACAGTGGGTGGAACCTGAAACTGCTGCTGTGCCAGTTACTCAATAGGTTGTTGCTAGGTAACCAAAGCATGTGTGAGTTGCTAGGTAACCAAAGTCTGCGAGTTGCTTGAGTTCAGTGAATATTCTATACATTGAATATTCCAACCATTTGTATTATTTGTTATTGGTCACATGTTTATTGTGATATTATTATTGATTTATTGTCCAGCCCTAAATTTGTGTCAACTTTAATAACCAATGTGGAATTCTTCTTTTGCACTTTCACGACTCTGTGACTTTGTGATTGATTGTATTTGTATTAAAAGGCCTGTTTCAAGAAGGTACTTGAACATAATTTTTTTTTCCACTAAATACTGACTATGTCACAAACCAAACTTTTTTGGTAAGGTTGAGTGAAGAAATTTCTCTTATTTTATAAGGTTGTGTTATGGCAAAAATAAGGTTTGTAACTTTGACTGCAACATTTTTGAAAAATCAGTCATTTTAGGCCGCAAAAGTCACGAAAACAATGACTGCGACAACCTAGAGGGACTGTATAACCCTGTGATATATTCCATGTGATATATTCACCGATGGTACTTAGAGTTGGCTACCGTAGCCAATTCTGGAAAATATCGGGGAAACACTAAAGTTCGAAGGAGAAGGATGGCATGACGATGCAGCTCAGACAATGTGACCGTCAATCACAATGACACACAGAAAAAGGCAGGGGGCATATCGACGAAATGTCTCTGTGTCCGACACGTTTCCACCTACCATCTGCGGCGGTAAATAAAATTCGCACACACAGCCTGAATGAAAACACAAGACAACACATTACAGAATCTATACCTGGGGGTTTTCTGCCAGTCAATAAAGCCGCCGTAAATTACAATTTAAATATGCTACAAGGACGGCGAGGTAGACGCAGGCAGAGTGACAGCAGCCGAACGAAAAGAGCTGCAGAAGAAGCATGGTAGAAAATCCATAGCCTCTCTGTTATCTGCACGATAATTGGTTCCCCCTCTACGCTCTGCACTCCACTCGCATCCTCGTCTTCCCCCCTCGCTCTTTTATCTCCTCTTGCACATACAGATGCGCACAACCCCACACGCAGCCATGCAGGTAACAAAGAGCGCAGCAGGGAATCAGTGTACAAAACATTTTTCACGTTAGGTGTGTCACGTTCAGCATTATTTTTGGAACAATGAGCAGCCAGCACAGCAAAGAAGCTTTAGAAAAAAATAATAATAATAAAGAAAAAAAGTCGCTGCACACAGACACACGCATTCATGATTAGCATGAAGCGTGTAATCAGTGAATGGCCTGATTAGCAGGTTACACAGCAGTGCAAGACCGAGATTCATTTACTCATCCACTTGAAAAAAAAAAAAAAAAAAAAAGAAGAGACAAAAATGAGGGGGAGGAGGGGTGGAAACACAGGGGAGAAGCTAAAAAAAACATTTTGTGGAGATGCCAGAGAAAGAGTCACACACACAAACACACACAGCTAGAAACAGACAAAGAGGCACAGAGAGAAAGAGGAGTTCACCCCCCCCCCAAAAAAAAAAATACCGGAAAACAAGACAGCAGACAGTGACAAAAAAAAAAAAAGACAAGAAACCCACCCACAAAGACGACAAAAAAATAATCCACACACAGCGGTTGATGTGTTGGCTGAAGTCGGTTGATTTCAAAGGTTGGAGATGTAGGAATGCTGAGTCAGCAGATCCTTCCAGTTGTCTCCCAGTTCCTCCCAGAGAGCAGAGGAAACTCAAAGGAGAAAACCATGACTGGATATTAAAACCTCAATCTAGTTCTAAGAAAAAAAAAATAATAAAAAATTCTAAAGATCACATATCTGCTGTTTTTATCCAGGACTAATCAGCTGCTTTCAAACCAAACCATAAGAAAAACTAAGGTGATGTAATTCGCCATCGGTTTGTTTTAAGTGAACTCTGAATGCATATGTGGATGCGAGCAGCTCCAAAGGCAGGAAGTGTACTGTAGCATAGTGCATTCTGGGTAAATGCAGCCAAAACAAATGTGCAAGTCTACTGCTAGCAGGAGAAATGGCTTGTAGTTTTTTTTTTTTTTTTTTTTGCAAAAATAAAAAAGCGAAATCCAACAACCGCTAAAATCTGACAATACTCCATTTTTGTTTACATTCTGCGAAAAAGGAAGCTGCGCTCATGTCTTCTTCAGAGGTTTTCCTGTCGTTTCCTTCAGTGTTTCTTACTGAAGGAACAGGCTTTGGATCATCTGACTCAGCGCAGTGGGAAAGTAAACTGCACCAGCTGAAAATGTAACAAATGTTGCAATTTTCATCCCAAATCAAACCAAATCTACCAGACTATCAGGTCAAAAAAAATAATAAAACCCACAAAAGGGTTAAATATCCAAGGGGGTGGACACTTTTCATAGGCACGAAAAGGAAGCTTGTTTTGCTTCCAATTTGCCATCCATTCCCACCTCAGGAATCTCCATCTTCATCATGAATAAAACAATTCGACAGCCAGCTGCTTCCTCGTTCTCGGCGCTTGTAGAGAGGAGAAAGAGTAAAATCGGAATTTGGAAAGGAGTTAATCACCACCAACAATATAATCTCACATTTTTACTACTGGAGTTCGGGGGCAGCTGAATATTTGATGCCTTTCTGTTTAAAGAGCCGCTCATCACGGCGCGGCTCCCACTGGCCATGAAATGAAGAATGAGGTTATGACAAGAAGGACTTTGTGAAAGAGTCCAGTTACGGAGGCTCATTATCAGGAAGACAGAGTGCACTGATGCTGGATCACCATATGGGCAGAACTGTTGAAAGGAATGATACAGTATTGCATTTTAGGCAATAAAATGTTTCTTATTTAAAAAATGAATTGAAATTATTATTCTTAAGACGGCTTAAGTGGATGAATAAAAAAATCTGTATACAGTGGTATTTTTTTTGTCTCATTAATTGCCAGAATTATCAGTAGATTAATGAATTACTAAAATAATCGGTAAAATAAAATGTGTGAAAATGTGGGGAAAATGACGATTACTGTATGGTGCATTCATGGAACTGGGAAAAAAGATTGAATTATGAGACTCCTTTTGGGAGGTCGAACAAAAACAGATATAAATTCAGATTCTATTTAGGAGCCAAGCAACTGATGCATCTCTACTTAGTTAATTAACCTGAGTGTTAAAAATCAATAACAAATAAAGGAGGTTTTGCACATTTAATCAGAACAACTAAAAGGAAGGCCGCAACAGCTGGGACTATTTAATTACATTACATCATATATGTGCTACAACGACTAGCCTGTAGCATAAATATAATGAATAGAGTGCTTTTCCATGCATGCGTGAACCTGACATAACAACACGTGATGTATTGACACCAGCGAGGCCTGCTGGGAAATATGCGTCCACTGGGAATCCGCCAGTTGATCATAACTCACTCCCTGGTTGCTCAGCTCAATCACTCATACAAACAGTTGTAAACACGTCTGGGGACAAAAACCGCCTAACAAACACCTGCATGCATCCGTACGCCAGCAGGGTGTTTACATCAAGTCTGACTCTGTGTTTTGCATTTCCATGGAGTCGCTCCGCGACGGCCCGGCCCCGGAGGCGCAGAGTCACTCAGTTAATCGGATGTGATTAGCAGAGGAGCAGGAAGACTCCATGTCTGCAGAGCCTGAGGACCAAAGACGTGGAATATGCAGCAATATAATTCAGATCCCACAGCTCTTAAATAGAGTTGCATGTGTTTTACTGCAACTGTGCACAGTCTGACTTGTGCATATTCGTGATGCTTCCACCTCTTGTTGCTAGCAGCTAACTGGGAGTGACAACAAACAGGACGAGTTATAAGAAGAACCGCCTTTCATCTCCAGGAACAGAAGCAGATTACATCTCTAATATGACACCAAGAACAAGATTAATCAAGTTACCATGTCATGACTAACAGTCCAGCTCCAAACCTGAATGTCTCATACAACTGAACAGTAATACCCAAACACAATGTGGCAAGGCTAATACTTAAAATATTAACATAAATGAACTGATAATGTCTCAAAAATGTAATCAATTTAGACAGGAAATGCTAATTCTCTAAATCAAATTAGAATAAAAACCTGTTTGAAGCTCATGTTGCAGCCATAGCTCAGAAAGTTGACCTGACTGAGTAAAACCAATGTGATTTTTGGATTCAGCACATCAAAATTACCCTTTAACAGTTGAAAAACCCCAGACAATTCTTTGGTTGTTGACTAGTTATTGATAACTCTAGTCAACAACCAACTCCATGGAAACTCCATGGAAATGCAAAACACAAAGTCAGACTTTATGTAAACACCCTGCTGGCGTACAGATATGAAACATTTATATCAAGACTAAAAGCTAAAAGCTTCGGTGAATCAGGAGGAATAAAAAAAAACAAAAAAACAAACAACACCCCAGCAAAACTTACAAGACTCTAAGTAGTCTGTAAAACCTATTAACAACCTAAATGTGCTTTACACTTACAGCTTTACTGCAATTAGACAAGAAAAATAAGTATATTAAGTATAACAGGTCAATAAATCAATGCTGAAAGTGGACCTGCAGGTCTATCGCCACAAAAATGCTTTAGCGGTTGAGTTTTATGATCTAAATGACAGGAGACAGTGTGGTGAAATGTAGATTAAAAGAAAATAATCAGTACAAAAAACCGCAGAGTTGGTAGGATTCAGTTAAAAATAAAACAACAGGACATTAAAAGTCATCCAAACGACTAAAACACACACTTGGAAGCGTAACCGGCCTCCAGCGAACGCCTTGGCCTGACCACATAATGACATGAGCACTTGCAGCCCCATTCTCCGCTTGCTTCTACTCCTTATCTGCTGCAAAAGCAGAGCTTCATTAAAAGCTGCCATCCATCAGAGAGCGGCGAGCCGAGTGGAATGTGGCTCCACAACGCTCGCCGCGGTACGTGGGGTCGCCGACTTGCAGATTATCGTGGCAGACGGGGCGTCACACCTCCATCCCCCCGCCTGCACGTCTCCTCCACTCTGCATCAACATGTTTGGTTCCTAACAGACCCGACCCGACTACAACGTTTGCCGAATGTGTTGAAGAGAAAGTCGTCAGATCAAGATACACAGAAAAAAAACAAAAAACAGCAATGATTCCTATAACTTACAAAGAAGCTGCAATAATGCCCGATAATTACAGGACTAGTGTTAATCACACTAACATCTTGTAAGTATGCAACAGTGTTGTGTCAACAGTTGCACATTTTTACTAAAAACTGTAATTATCTGAACACTAAATGCACTTTTTCTCATCTTCGTTCTCATTTTCTTGAAAACAAGACAAGACGACAGAGCTTTCCGTCTCTGAAAGTGAAAAGCTGCAGGTTATTTTCCAGTCGATTTCCAAAGTTTGGAACTGAATATATTGATTTTATGTTGCAGCAGAATATATTTTCTGCTTTCTAAATACATGTTACACAAACAGAACAGATCTAAACTAAAATAAAACAATGATTTGTCAAAAGTTATCTTCTATAACACACTTATCAAGTCTAGACTGGATTTCTAACACCAAACATAGATTGATGAAATAAAAATTTATTTAAAATTGACCAGTAAACAGTACAAAATAAATTATGAAAACAATTTTCCCCCATTCTAAAACATTTTTTCCATATTTGGGAATTAAAATAATTCAATTTCAGACCTTTCAAGACTGTACGAACTATCTAAGGCTGATAAGTAACATTTAATCAGCACTTAATGTGGGACAGATTTAAGATAAAGACTTTTTACCAGCTGATTTCATTCATAAATGGAAGAGTAAATGGAATAAACTGCCAAGTATTTAGAACTAATCAGCTGATTTTATTTAGAAATTGGTGTAACAAATAGATATCATCCAAACAAACGAACCTCAGATTTTATAAAACAAATATAATCCCCAGTGACTCTCTTAATCCAAACCACAACATACAGTTATAGATACAGATTCCCTGGATTCTTGTTTTCTGCTGTCAACCGATGCCTATGTTAAACCCAGAGGCATGATGGGTAAAAGATGCTCTGGCACGGTGATAACAGATGTAGTGCAGAGTAAGCTGTGAGACAGTGGGGGGTGAGTGATAAGATGGAAGAGGGCGGGGTGCAGAGGGAGGAAAAAACAGAAAAAATGTGACAGTGGGGAGGCTTAGGAACGGATTGGTGAGAGAAATGAGTGATGGAGAGGAAACTGAAGTGAAATTAAAGGGGAATTCAGGGGAGCTGGACAGAGACTGAAAAAGGTTTCAGCTTCAAATGGGGGAAAGAAAAAAGACTAAACAAGGGAGGAACAAAAAGAGACTCGGGTTAAAGGAGAGCACAGCTTGATTTCTTGGCAGGATCCAGGAGTTTTAATTTAATCACATGCATGGAAAATCATATTCTTTCACATCTTCAACTCATTTCAACCAGTCCAGGTTCAGACATCCTCGGTTTTCTGGCAGTCAGGGTTCAGCACAGGATTATTAACTAAAGTTTCCTAAACACTGCAGCTCGACTGGGACATCCTTTTTCCATTTATGTTATTTTTATTAAACTCAAAACAAAAAGGTGCAGTAAAAGAACAGGACTTTCCATATCTTCATTCTCAGCCACTCCTTGATAGATTCTCAGGTTTGTTTGGGTTGCTGGGTCCAGTTCACACCAGCCCCGTTTAGTCCGCATTAATTCAACTCCAGTTTGTTTGTGTAGAAAGTCTGGTTTGTTTGGGGTGGTGTGAACACGTAATCCAACTCTGGTCCGCTTAAAATCTTGGTCTCGGTTCGGTTGAAGTGAATATGTGGATGGAAGCGAACAAGAAATACTGCTCCAAAAGCAGGAAGTGGACTATGGTGCAAGGTATTCTGGGTAAATAGAACCAAAAGAATGGGACAAGTCTGATCCTAGCCGGATAAATGGCTCATGGTTGTTGTTGTAGATGTCCTACAAACATTAAAATCTAACACTCCAGTACTGTTTACATTTTGTTTAAAAGAAAGTGGCGCTCATGTCTCATTCAGACGTTTTTGTGTCGTTTTCATCAGTGGTTATTGATGCAGCGCCACCACAGGCGAGGAGGGAAACAGCTTTTTCAATTAGTTTGGACTGTTTGACACAATGCAGTGTGAAAGCAAACTGCAGCAGCTGAAAATGTGTCCCCAATCAAACTGAACCTAACAGACTATAAAGTGTGAAAAGACCCTTTAATTACTTCAGTTTTCTACATTATTAAAATCTATGTTAAATATCCGCTCTCAGGATTTTTGCGTCCCCTTTAAATCACCTCTTCATATGCCCTTCTCTCCCCCCGAGTTAACCTCTGACCTATTTTGGATTCCAAGCACCACATGTGGCTTCTAGATTCCCCCGTCAGCTTTCACTCCTCACCGTTCCCCTCCCACAACACTCACAGCCATGGATACTCGCTGCGGTTACGCAAGGCCAGCGGTTATGTCACACGCTCCAGCTCACAAAAAGACACACAGAGAGAAAAACCTGCCAGACGCGGGTTTTTTGGTCATCGCTCCCATTTCTGGGTCCCTTTGGATCGGATCTTAAGTACTGTGGCAAGGAAAATAAACTCTGGTTTGGAAAACCTCATCCTTAGTGGACCACACAGAAAAGCACACCTCTAGACTCCCTACTGTGACAAAGTAGAGGCAGAAATTGAATATTAAACACTCAAGAGGGCAATTAAAACGGAGCATCCACCACTCAGGAGTGGGTAAACCTGTTCATTCCCTCCAGGAGTCGCCATCTTCCACTTAGAGGCTGTTTGTTTGCAGAAGTAGAGGGAGGTAAACACCAGAATAAGACGGGCTTCCCTTGAACGTAACCGAGAGCGAGGAGGGATCACACACCATCTGTCCAATAGGGAATCCGTTTCACTAGTACATGATGTACAACACACACATTTATCCTCATTATACTAAAACAGTCACCAAATCCCCTCTCCTCTGATACAATCAGTTTTCATATACAGCAAATTAAAATAAAATCTATCTGCCTGTGTCAACAAGCCATCTTTCTCTTCAACTGTTGCTTTTTCAGTGAATTCGTTCCTTTAGCTGATTCAGAGAACCACTGGACCGACCTACCGGATTGGTGTCAGCGCCACTACTGACCTGAATACGCAGATCAGCTGTCAGCCGGTCAAAACCAATCCATAAACAGGTTTTAATTTCCTCTTTATGCCACTACTAAGGCAGGGGAAAACCAGTAGCTCGTTTTATTGTTCCATTATTAATGTACGCCAACTTTGAGCGATCTTTTTTGTATTTATAAAAGGGGCAGTAGGTTTTTCTAGGCAGATGGTGACATTTTATACTACAAAAAATGATACATATATCACAGGGTTTCCCCCAGTGTATCATAGGCCTGGCGGTCCGCCATCCTTTACTAGCGCCACCGCCAGGCTAAGCCTTTCTTGTTTATGTTTTTAGGAAAATAATAATAAAAAAAAAACGGTTTTCTTTTTTTTTTCCCCTTTCTTTCTTTTTTCAAGCCGGATTGCTAGCGCCTCTGTTGCTCTGAGCGCTTCACTGGCGGAGCAGATTTATTCCTAAAAGATATGTTTATAGAAGATAGTTTATCGTTTATTCATAAAGCCGGACCAAACACACCGCTGGCACCTCTGCGGGTCGCCTCAGGCGCTGCAGTAACTGGATTAAGTTCACCTCGGATCCCGCGCGCCTCCTTTCACTCAAACTGGACACAGGCTGACCTGTATAGATATTTACATCAACCCCCTGTGAGGAATTATGTTTCTTTGGAGTAGCCTACACTACTTCAAGGTAAGACCACAGCTGCGTGGCAATCTGAGAAACCCCCTGTGAGGAATTATGATTCTTTCCAGAGTTTTAGATCAAGGTGGGACTTTAAACACCACTCTGGTTAGCTCTGGTTGCACAGCTCAAAGTGAACTGCAGGAATAACTTGTAGACGTGCTTTCAGAGGTGCGTTGAACGAGCGGTGGAAATGATTTATATTTATGAACAAAGAATTTTGTGCGGCTTTTCCATCTCAACTCGCTGCCTAGCGGGTGGCCGGTGTGTTAGTTAACGAAGTATTGCTAACCTGATCATGCAGGTTCAGCCCGATGAGGAGCTTTCACGCTCTTCTGTCTGTAACGCATCACGCTGATTTTATATTATTTATATTATTATTTTTAGTATTATTTTTCTGGTTACACAATGCATCAAACCGTATCAAATACTTTGTCCACTTAGTCAGACAGAGATAATGTGCGCGGCTGGGCGGAGATCTGAGAAACTCGTCCCATAAACTCGACCAAGCAGAATAGTTTCTGTGGCACTTATTAAAAACCCAACAGACACGAAGTGCTAGAGCTACTAAAGCCATAGCAGCATTGAATTAAATCTCCCGTATGTTGTGCATCTCTGCGTAGTGCAGCAGATTTAACTCATCAGGTAGGGCCGGTCCAAGGTTGTATGAGGCCTGGAGCAGAATTTGATTTAGGGGCCCCTTTTGTTGCTAAAAACATCAGCACCTCTAACAGATGTGTTGGATTTAATCTGAGAGAGGGTGAGTAGTTTAATTGGCCAACCTAAAAAGCAATCGGTTATAATTGCAGTTTACTAAATTGTATTTGTGAACAGAGCTCAAACTTAAAGATTAAACTCACAGCCTTTCTATTGTAGCTAGGGTAACAAAACAATCTAACTATGAATATTGTTCTTTGAACTTTTACAAAGTAAATTTGCCAGCTCCTTAAAATCTTACATTTAAATGTTAAACAATTTAAAATCTTTCAATTTATGTATGCTGAAATTTAATCAAATTTAGCAGCATTGATCATCTCAATAAACAAGTATTACATTCATGTATCTGTTGTCTGTGTTAAAATATTAGCATGTATGGGGCCCCTGAAGCCCTGGGGGGCCTGATGGAGCTGCTGACTTAATTTGGATTAAACAAAAGTGCAAATAATTGATATTCATTTTAATTGTATAATTTGATTTGTTGTTTTAAAGACTAGTTGTGGGTTTAAGTAGTGTTTCACTGGCGATGTTTTCCCGTAACGTATAACAATGTTTTTAAATTTCCTGTCACCTTAACATCTTTTAATACAAAAACACGGTGGACCGCCTCGGCACCCCGACCACCAGGCTTAGCAAGTTTTCTGGGGGAAACCCTGTATCAAATATAATTTAAAAGAAACATGACTTTGCAATTTAACGCCTTGAAATTGGGCCTGTCTCTTTAAGAAGGTCCTGCTCTTTCGAACACTCCCTTTTCAGCTCCTCCATTATGGCGTTTACAACCATTCTTGCGTTGGACTGAGAAATAGTTTGTAAGATGAGTTCAACAGAAGCGCAGTTACACCAGGTGTTTGCCAATTGCTGCTGCCACTAGTCTGGAGGAGCAAAGTGAAAGTAGGTGATACGTTAGGAGAGCAGCAAGAATCACATAATACTCCTGGTATGTTTTAGATGAAGGAATAACACTATAAACATGATTTTTAAAAAAAGCTCAAAATGTAAATTTTACATAACTTCCTTTTAACAACTAGCATGGTGTTCATAAATAAAGTGAATTTATAGAAAAGTGCAGTGAACAAGCATTTAATTTGGGGGGAAAAAATAAATGAGACATTTGCTATTTTCTAAGTGAGCTACTTGGATATTCAGGAGAAAGTGCAATTATTAAGTATTTATAATATAATTAAATACTCCCCTACCTCCATCCAACAGTTGAGTGTTTTATGATTTAGTTTTCCATCCCAAACAAAGAGACACTTGTCATTTACAGTAGACTTCATTTGCACACACACACAGACAAAAAAAGAGCCATTAAACTGGAGTGAGATCATCCAGTATTGATTTTCCACTGCACCCCACACCACAAATCTGCAGCCGAGGATCGTCTTCCCCACATCCCGTTACCTAATACGCATATGTTTGATTTTACACGCAGAGTGCCTTTGGTCCGGTCCAACGAGGGCGATTCTTTCAGGAAAATGGTGAACCTTATGACTTAGGAATGCTGTCGTTGGCTTGGATGTATAAGGATGGGAAACTATGCATTCATTTCCACAGATCATTCCTAAATCATTACCCAACACACACACACTCCTCTGCTGCGACCTTTCTGTTGACCCACCGAAGGGAGCGCTCTGGTAGCAGGGGTGTCATAGTAAATCACATGAGCACGGTTGTGTGTGAGTTATCTACTCAATGTTCTGCAGGCATAAATCATATGCCAGTATTTTGACTCAATAAAACCAAAGTATCTATTGGAGAGAAGATATCAATCAATGGCTAAAGATTTACCAATAGGCCAATTCTGACTTCTGACTTTTTTTTTCTTTTACACATTCTTACTTCTACATCCTAAACATTGCCTTCAATCTTTGAGTTTATGTGTCAATAAACTATGTATGCATGCAAATAACTGTAAAGCAACAATGGGTAGTGTCAGGTTTAAGAAAAAATATTACCACACATCCATCATACAATGACGAGATAATAAATCAACAACAATACATATTGCGACAAACAGGTGATCAATATCAATAGAGTATTCAATAATTTCACTGAATTTATCCATAACCCCATGGCATTCTGGGGGATTCCGGCAGAAAAAAATACTTTTATCAGCTCAATCTCTCATGGCTAGCTAAGTAAGTTTGGCGGAATCAACTAACTCACTTATTCTTTGATTACCTAGCAACAACTCACTCACTCACACTCTCCCTTGCTCTTTGGTTGCCTGGCAACAACCTGTTGAGTCGCAGAAGTAGAGGAAAGGTCATGTTTGGCAGTACTTAAAAACAAAAAATTAATCAATAATTATTGGTATCGACTGATATGAAATGTTTTTCAGCCATATTACCACATAATGCTAACACATATATATCACTGATATCAATGGTGAAGTAGTAAAACAAATCTCACATCAGTCTAAATCACTGAAAGACTTTAGTGGCACTAAAGGTAACCACATAATGATCACCATAACGACAGTCTGTGTTGAAGGCCAAAAGACGTCTGACAAGGCTCAGAAAATTTCCAACGTCTACTTGTGCATGAAACTGCCGTCTCCACGGTTACTAATATACCAGGAAGCTCATAAAGAAGATCATTAAAGTTATTTGGAATAAATTCCTGGAGAAGCATGCAGAGTTTTCTATGAATCACCAGCTAAACATTTTGAGGTTTTACTGAAAAGTTTTGCAACAAACGTTCGGACTTAATGACACATCAGTGTTGTGGTCACATTAAGAGGCATTTATAGCAGCGATGAAGCAAATTTAGCTGCTGATCAACAGCTTAAAAAGAATCTGACTTGTTTTTAACACATTAGTAGCTGTGTTATTAAAGGTTTTTACTTATTTCATGGCTTTAAGTTGGTTGTTTACAGCAAATCTTTGTGTTGTTAAGAGCATGTCAATCAAATAAGCAAGGCAAAATTATGGCATGGTATTTTTGATTATGTATACTATTATTATTTGTAAGATATGCTGATTAACATATTGATTTCAGAGTTTTATTTGAACCTTCTTTACTTGTTTACTTAACTTGAATTTTTGTATTTTTAAACACTGATTATAAATAATTTCCATTTAACCACCAACAAGGGTTGCGTTGGGTTATTCAGGGGTCCGATTATTGGTGTCGCAATGACTCAGAATCAATGAAAACTGGGTTTAAAATAAAAATACTTTTAAAATAAATTACAGTTGACATTTGAGCCCTTTTCTCATTATTTACATCCATAATTCATAAAAAATAAACACATATTGTGGGTATCACGTAGCTCAGTGGTACACAATAGTTGAGTACAGCTAAATAATCTGTAGGCATCAACTGTGTCTTTATTATTTATTAAAAGTATGAGACCTGACAGAAAGGACGTCATTTAGAAACCATTTTTTATAAAAAAGAAGTTGCTCGAAGCGACACGTCAATCAGCAACCGTCCCAACAGTAACAATGGTGACAATTGGCTGTGGGCGTAAACCTCCATGGTTTCCACTCTTCTTTCTTTCCATCATTCCATCTATTAGCTTGCTGCTAAATCCAGGATTTACTCATCATATGTGTGACAGGTAAAAAGGGAGCCACATTAAGCCACTCGTTGTGGGGGAACCCAAAGCACTAGAAAACTAGACAGGTTTTCTAGTCCCTTCGGTTAGTTTTGGGTCTTCAATTGGGTTTTTTACCAGTTGTACGCAGTAAGACTCTGGTTCTTTTTGGCTTTTGAAACTTTCACACTTAAAACATCATAAGCTGAGTTCCTCATAAATGTGTCAATCTTTGTCAATATTCTGCTAGTGTCGAAAAAACACAATTCACAATTGCGATGTTTCCATTACATAAATTAAAATAACGCGATGAACAGTTACATGAGATATATTCATAATTCAGCGATGGCGCTAGTGATCATCATCTATCAAAAACAATCCCATCATTCTAATACTACTTCCTGTCGTCTTCTTTGGCATTTCCATCAGTAGTAACATCCCGCTCTTGATCACGTGACTCATATGATGCAAAAAAAGTGTTTCCATTGCAGCTTTACGCAATACATCCATTTTGATACAGCCGAAAAACCACCTTGTCCTAGTGCAAAAACTTTTTAATCAAAAAACATGACTTTTTTCTAAATTACCAGGTTTCCAACAAATAGAATTTCAATTTGCGCAATTTTAAGGTTACTGGAAACGCAGCTATGGATGAGAAAGCATTTCCTTGTCTACTTTGACAAATTCTGACACAATAAAAGACCTAAAAATCTTAAGCCACCAGAGAGTCTAGATTTGGAAATCTTTAAACACAAGTAGTTAGCCAACCAGCTAAAAATCTCCAGCAGCAGCAGCTAATAAAAGTAGCACTTGTAGCATTTGCTGTGTACAATATTTTCACCTTTGTAAAATAAAGACTCTGGTCATTTTTTGCCAAAATCAAAAAAATGATTGTAAGAAGGTGACAATGAGGTAGTAGCATTGCATTACCACAAGTCAAACATTAATTTTTATTAACCCTGCAGAAAAAAAGGGAACAGACTCATGAACGCACGTAAATATTACGCACAAACTATACTTCTCATGAACTGAAAGCCCACAGAGAATATCTGAAACTTCCCATTAGAAGTTATAAACAAGAACTAGAGCTGCTGAATTTCAGGAAAGTTCAATATTCACCTCCAAATAGCTTTCAAAGATGTTAAACCAAACTTCTTTTACAAAGTGGTATAGTTTTTTTCCCCAGCAGGAAGTGGAGGAGGGGCAGCGCCTGAGGCGGTACTCCTCCCTAACTTTGATCTGATTATCACCTGGGTCAGCGTCAGTATGACCACAGAGACCAAGAGGACGAAAATCTTTTGTCTCATGGGTTATTTGACGTAAAAATGCACAATAGCAAAAGGTGGAACCTGCAGGCCCCTGCAGTCAAATTGCATTTCCTCATATCTGGACATCCTCTTTCTTCGGAACAGAAATAGAAATGATGCGGCAAGCGTTTCGATCATTGTTAAAAGCCTCCGTCAACTCCAACACTCGGCTCGCCAGGTTCCATGCGAAAAGACTCGGTTCTTTCCAAACACACAAAATGATCAACGTAGCGATGGAAAACTTGCATGCGCGCACCGTTGGAGTGTAAGCCGCCTGCTGCATGGAGAAATGTGTGAAAGACTGAACTCAAAGTTACAAATGCTTCCATCATCTGAGCATCAAAGTGTGTCCCTGCTCTATGGAAGCTGTCACAGCCCTGAATCTCAAGGTAGCTGCCGTCTGTTCTTTTGTTCTCGCTGTGCAGAGGTTTCCCCACCTAACAGTGAAAGCACGCCTGGTACCAGGAGGGAACAGGCGATGACAAGCAATCCAATAGTTTTCATTTCACTCAGATTCTCTACTTGTCTTAGTGACTCACAGACGTATTCAGACACATGTTGTCATGTTAAAACCACAAACTTGAGTGAATTTTAATGGGATTTGATGTGGCAGCTCAAAGTAAGGTATAATTTTGGACTTTGATTAGGCCATTCTAACAACATTCTAAACTATTCCAAAAAACCCTGAATCATAATGCTTAATTTTGACCAACAAATAGTGTTTTGCATATCGGTCAAAGCATAAAAATAGGGGTGGACGACACAGACTTACAATTTTATCACAATATTTTGTAGTGCTACTGCGACAGAATTCATAGCGTCACAAACATTAATGCCAAACGAAAATGTGATTTATTTCACTAAACTTCATATAGAGCAGTCATTTAATCATATTTATTGATTTACTGTTATTTATTGATGATCTTATGGAAAAAAACAGTGGATAAAATAGCAGAAATGAAATTTAAATCCATTTTTTAAAAGCAAGTTGAATTTATTGCGACAACGATAAATAAAAAATGTTATTGTATTAAGAAATTTTTCATAAATTCCCACTCCTATGTTAAATTTTGACTTTTTTCCCCTACACCGCTTTAGAAAAACTTCAAAACAAGACACCAAATGGCTTTCTTCTTGCCAAGTCTGCAGAAATGCCAGCTTTTTGCATTGTGTTGCCAACAACTGTCATGGCAACAGATTCTCCCACCTGAACTGTGGCTCTCTGCAGCTCCTCCAGAGGCACCACTGACCTCTTGGTCGCTTCTCAACTCAACGTAAACTCAGACGGAGGGAAAACTTTATTTTATCTAGTGATATCGGAGTAAACGGGGCCTGAAAGCAAATGTGTGCCAAAACTTTTCCCAATAAGATTCATTTTAGGTTTTGTGGTGGTAACCTGACTAGATGTGAGACGTTTTAAAGGGTGTGAATATCTGTATTCAGCTTCATGCTATAAACATGAAGCTCCTGCAGCAACTAATGTTGATGCATGATGCGCCGTCTGTTCTAATAATCAGTGAAAACTGTAGTGCACTTGTGAGGTAAAATATAAGGTTAAAAAATAGCCTAAATTTGCAGAAAGGGAAACCTCCAGGAATCCCCTGCAGCGCCCCTGGGACTCCCAGGACACCGCAGAGCTCCACCTGAAGGAGGCTGCTTACCTCAAGAGGTTGGGGATAGGGATGGAGCCGGATCCTGACCCCAGTATTCCCTTTTTCCCACTCAACAATTTCTCCACCAAGGCGACATTCCCAGTGCGGGCGGCTTCCAGCAGCTCCTGCTCCTTCCCCATCCCGGACTCTCAAGTTTGCAACGACAGGGCGATGAATAAAACAAAGAAAATCCAACAAATCTTCCATAAAATCCCTCCGCTCCTCAGCGTCTGCCGCGGGGAAGCATCTAAGGAAGGATTCCCTCTCTCTGCGTGGAAGTGGGTGTTCTTGATGCTGCAGAGCACGGCTCCCCTGGTGCCCTGCAACCTCAGCTGATTCACATCCACAGCTGCGTTATTTACTCCCGGTGTGTGATCCTGAAACCTGAAACAAATCCCCCTTAGCACGCCCGAAGTGAAGAGTAAAAGCCGGTTAAAAAAGAAAAAAAGAATAAAAACTGAAACTCCTTCTTTGTCCCGTTTCCTCCGGAGCTTCTGCTGGGAACAGACGGGAGGTGAAACTCCGTCTGCAGCCACAAAAAGCTCTCCCAGTCCGCTCACCTCCTCCCTGTCTCTCCGGCGAACCAACCGCACTGCTCCGGCGATTATCAGGGTCGGCTCAGACTCAACGGTCAAGTTCCACCAAACTAAACCACTGACTTCCGGTAGCGCCTTTCAAAATAAGACCTCAAATCTTCGTGGATGGACTTCTGCGTATGTATTCTTCCTGTCAGATAACATACAAACCAGGTAGTGACGATGCCAATTTCTACAACCGTGTGTTAGAGCCAATGTAGATAGAAAAAAGGAGGAATACATTTCCGCAAAAAAAAAAAGTCAAAAATTTTGAGATTAATCTCAGACATTTTCTAGAAAAAAACTGGAAATTTATGAGCTTCAAAAGTAAAAAGAAAAGAAAAAGTGCAAGAAAAAGCTCAGAAATTATAATTTTTTAGAATTTTTTTAAATAAATGATCAAATTTTCAACTTTATCAGCTCAGAAAGTTTCCAAACCAGAGATCTATGGCAGTAGTTTTTCATAGCAATTCAACAAACCAAAGATGTTGAAATCCTATCTAGAAAATAGAAAAAAACATAAACTAAGCATACTTATGCTACAAATAAATAAAAGCATGACTTAAAAATTATTAAATGCGACATGTTTACTGATAGTGTTTGTGTTATCGTTGAACTCCCAAGCACCACTGACTTTAATCGTTTTTCCTGTTTTTTGATTAACCGCGACGCTTTTATTTTGGAAGTACTTGAGTCCGTGTTCCGCTACAATTTCCCCTGGTTTGATTCAGAAGCTCCCTGTACCGTCTGGGTGGGGATAACGATGCTACAACATCAATGAATTGTACTTAGTGTGTCACTCCGTTTTAAAGAAGTAACCCAAACACCCTGCAGCTCTCACTCTTTCTTCTTCTGTGAGATTTAAAACTTATCCCATCGCTACCGCGCATGCGCGCTTCATCATTCTCCGTGCTGGCATTGTTTCGTTTTTTCCTCAATCGGCGCGCCGCTGCAGCCGAAATATGGTTTGGAAACAGGTGATATCCCAAAAATATCCTCCTCCTCCCCTCAGCCAGCCGTGTCAGAGCAGGGTTAGTGTGAATAATGCAAAATGAAGGCAGGAGCAGGGATTAAATGCGCTTTGACAGCCATAATACGGGCGGACACCTTCATCCCCCCCCACTCTGACACTGCCCCCTTTTTTTGCAAGCAGGAACCTGCATGATGCATTCACGCTGCTGCTTCATTAGAATAGAAAAGTAGTACATGAATATGAATTGTAAGGAAAAAAAATCTGAACGGTTTTCTTCTTCTTCTTTTTAACAAATAAAAAGTGTTTCCAGCTCCTTTTATCTCGTGTTTTCTATGCGTAAAAGATGTTAGCATCATGATTTGACAGTCCGCATCATTGCTCCTTTGTTTTCAGTTATTCCAGTCAGTGAAAGGTGACTTAGACTTAGGTGGTCAAGCTTAGACTTGCAGTACGAAATTCTATTGTGTCAGTCAGAGCAATAAGTAAACCAAAGATTTTCATGTTTGTTTTTAAGGTTTGCACAAAAGAAAGTCGATGGATTTGTGCTCCTATGTCTTTAGTTCCCAATGTAGACTTAGGATCAACCTTTCTTGAACACATTCCAGTTCACCCACTCTCTTGTTGGATCAAGTGTTATTCACCAATGCCATTCCTTTTCTAAGGACCAAATCCATCTGATTAATGCAGATTATGCTACAGTAGATGATGGAAACATGGAAAAAACAAGACTAAGGTAAAGTTAATCCTTTGGTTAAAGGGACGGGTTATGTTCAGCTGCTAGTACATATGCAGTATGTACGCCCAAATATAATCAACTAAATCCTCCTAGACGTAGTAACTTTGTTTTCAAAAATGCTGTGTCAGAGCATGTCATGATGTTGTGGTGAATATCTGAGTCACAACCAAAAGCAGCAAAGGAAGTAATGAAACGACCACAACTCTGCACCATACACTTCAACATTTTCATTACCATGGAGAAAGAGCGCAGGCTGCCATCACTGAGCAGAGAAATACAATTTTGTTTATAGAACAAAAAATATTTCTTACCTGCTCAGTAGAAACAAAGAAACCTTAAATATCACTCATTAATACCACAACTATATAAGAATTAATCTGTTAAGAAAAAACAAGTTCCTGTGCATTCTCCTAGTGCCAATTACAGAAATATCCCACTCAGAAACAGCCAATCAGAAGCAGGAGGAGGGTCTTAGTGCTGTCAATCACTCTCGCGTATGCCTGAGAGCCATTCACCACAACATACCATGCCAGGAATGCTAAGGCTAGTTAGCATAGCCATCAGTGATGGCGAATAAACAGTTTTCCTGCCATTAAAACATTGAACAGCAACTACACAAACATGATTGACAGCGCTAAGACACTCCCCCTGGCTCTGATTGATTGTTTTGAATGGGAGTAGTGCATTTCTTCAGATGATTTTTTTCACAGATTGTCTTACTTTATCCTGTCACATCATGGTGACAGTTTAATAAATATGGAAAAAATATTTTTTGATCAGTGACAAACTCTCCAACAACCTCTGCTCTCGAAGAAATAAAAAAACAACTTCTAATTATAGTGCTCTCCACTCAGAATCCCTCTAAATCTTGCAGTGAATCTCTAAAAAGAACTTTTATTCAGTCCTTTTAACATTTAAACTTTCAAATGTTAAATAAACGTAAAATAATCTTCTAAATAAGCTATGAAAAATCAGAAAACAGAGGAATAATGGAAAAGAAGCTGCTAAGACACAACCTGTCTCCTCTCTCTAGCTCAGTATTCTTCACAATCCAGCTGGTGCAGACACGCCCGATACTCCCTCCTCTCTCTTTAACACAGAACTCAAACATACGTACATCCTTTCCTGTGATGCACCATGCCTCGGCTATCATCTCAGTAGCTTTAGGCTGCAGGATGTAAACAAGTTTCCAGCTGAAAATAGCCCGGCTTTCCATTTACACATGTGAACAGCTATTAAACATCCTTCTATGATGCACTGCTCCGCTGCAGCTGTAAAATGTCATGACCATTTAAGTCCAAGCAGCCCGGGCAGCAGATCACTGGCTGCTCTTACATGCAGAGTTTACTTCCTTTTATTGCATTGCTGCACATAAATTCAGAAATGCTCCATCATAAAACAAAGGTGAGCCACAGGTCAAACACCTGCTGCAAAAATCCTCTAAGGGGTTTTAAATGTGCAAATCTCCAGAACATATTATACTGTGGAGCTTCCCAACAGCATAACTCAGACCAAAATCCTCTTGAAGGATCAACCTAAGCAACGTCCTGCTGGGAGAAATTGATTGGAGTCATATTTCAGTACAGGATTAGTTTAAAATATTGTCAAAGCAAGTACGAAGGAGGTATGGATCAGTATGAAAGATCTTGTACAAAAAAACTGGAGTGCAACATTAGATAGGAAGACAAACTTGGTTCTAAATTCAAAATTATTCTTCTGTAATGCTATCAGAAACAAAATATTAAAACTACCAAAATTCCAAATTATCAAGAAGTCCCAAAATATGAAAGGGAAAAGATTTCTCCACGAATATCTTTGTCATTCTCTTGTAAAAAGCGTCATTGTTTCCGTCCCATTTTTCTTTCGTTTTTAAAAATGTGGCAGTGAAAAAGTAGAAAGGGCTTGAACGGTTACATTCCAACTGAATTATTATTATACTTTTCAATGCATAGAAGAGCACCTGTTGCCAATTGTACCCCTGGGTCTCAGCATTACCCCTATCGGTGTGGCGCGGTACTTTCTGCCTCAACCTCCGCATTTTCACTGCGCATTTATGGCCGGTCAAAAAGACTAAATATGTCACACATTGACTAATATTAATTAAATACATCAGGGAAAGAAACGTCAGCATATGTAGAACATGTGTAATTAAACAAACCTACGTTCACATTGCAGCCTGAAGTGACCCAAATCCGATTTTTTCCGCAGTCATCGACCTGAACGTCATTGAATCTCGACAAACGTCACTACTTTGCGTCCTGGTAAGCGCAAGCGGGAAGAAAAACAACCATGACGTACCTTAATGAAGATTAAGTTGCTAATGTGGTGGCTCCAGTCGGACATCAACTTCAGAATCATAAGATAAGCGCCACCGTTAGCATCCATGTTTACTTCCGTAAACACTGAGCACGCCCTCTACTGCGCATGCGGGCCACTTTCAGGTCGTTTGAAGTTCACATTGGAAATCACTTATTTGGAAGTTTGAACGACCCCGAGGAAAAAAATAAAAACATACTTCACACAAAAAAAAACGGATGTGGGCCACTTCAGGATGCAGTGTGAACGTAATATATTGGCGATATAAAGAGAACTACAATAAGCATGCGCCAACTGCTGGTTCATCCACTTTGTGTAACACAGCGCCCCTAGAGGTGAGGCGCTGCACTGCACTGTTTTTATGAATTTCAACAGACATTGCGTAAATTCGGTGATTGCAAAAATATTACCAATAAAAATCAATTTGAAGAAAATTAAAGAAGACAAATTAATTTCCTCTCACCATTTTACTTCGCATGTTCTCATTTTACCTGTAAGGATTACAGGTGAATCCCCTGACCACACATCGCTGTTATAAAGTGCTTATTTTCTAATTTTGTGTTGCAGCTAGCTGTGGTGAAGTGCTAATGCTAGACTGTGACTTTACTAGAACAATAGTTTCACATTCAAGTTGTTGCTGCCACTGTTGAGCTTACATTATCTTTCACCTATCGGGAGGGGGAATGTAGCCCCAAGCCTTTTAAAAATGGGCATAAAATTAATTATAGCAAACTAAAAGCTTTGACAAGAATCTGGCACCCAAGATGGGTTTTCCAACTAATTGTTCAGGGAGGGACTGCTGCATCAGGCAGCAGAAATCAATGAAACTGGGCCAAGGTGGAGATAAAAGAAAAAGTTAAGCGGCTTGTTATTGTAAAGCACACTATGCTGTTTAGGCAGGAAGTCTAATGCAAGACAAATTGCATCAGCTATCCTTTAAAATTATATATTTTTTTAAAGGACAGCTTTGTAATATAAGCAGTTGGCAACAAATTTACAACATGCAATGGAGAAAATTAGTCATTTATCGTGGGTACATGTCAATAAAAACAATACTTATTTTACCCACTGTACCTAATAAAAATTGTACCTATGTGTAAAAAAAAAGTTGGATCATAGAGTAAAATGAACAAAATGCAAGTAAATTCAAACCAGAAACTTAATAAAAAGATGAAACGTTCAAAACGGATCCTTTATTTTCTATCAGTAATTCAGCAGCTTTGACAGAAAAAATATTTTTGTTTTGCTTACTTCCTCTTAGTAAGTAGGGGAGAAATCAATTGCAGCAAAAATATTGATTAAAAGTTTTTTTTGTTTTTTGTTTTTAATTTGGAGGAACAAGGACTTTAAATTGTTTTTTTTAGAGTAGATGTTTTGCACATGTAGATTAAATTCATCACAGTTAAATATTAGAGCTAAACCTACCTTCACTTTCCTGCTGTTACAAAAATAAGTTGATTTTAGTTATGAACATGTAATTTATCACACAGGGATGACTAAAGCAGCAAATATTGTCATTGCTTGTCCAAGAAAGTCATTCAAATACATGAATTTTTTTTCCTCTTAGTTTTTACATAAAGAAACACACATGTAGCTGGGGCAGCTTCAAAGTGGCCCGTTTTTTTTTCCACGCTTTGCTCCAATTGTTCTCCCACAGCTGTGATTGCTGTTGTTACAGTGCCTCAGTTTTAAAAAGTGCAGCATTGAATATTTACAGATATAAAAATAGGACAAACGTGGAGGCAACAACTAATTCTGAGGCATTTGAAAAAGCTGTAAAGTGAACCGATGTTTGTCCTCCGCACCTCACAAAATGCTTGTTCTGAGACTCTCACAAAAAAAAAAAAATAATAATAGTAATAATCACATTCAACTGCAAACCCAACAAAACCCTTCACGGTTCTGTAGAAAATACATGTTCACATTCTTGTACAATTAGAGTCTGAATTTGAACGCGCTGAAAACTCAGCGCAGTGCAAAGTAAATCGCCTGTTTTCTTTCTCTTTTTTTTTTTGACATTCTTCTAAAGATGCAACATTCAGTTTTCTCTCAGATCTCCAGGTTTCCGTGGTGGTTTTAATAACAGAAGTAGTGAGGGATGAGTTACTGTAGGCACCAAAAACATGATAGATTTCTACCATCTTTTTCACAAGCTTTAAAACAGAATATCTTCTTTTCTTTTCCTTTTTTGCATTTGTTCAACTAAACAGAACAAAACGTTTCTTAGTCTTCTCCAAAAGTCACAAGTCGTGGTATCTCCCTCAACGAAGTGTGCAGTTAAAGTAAAAAACGAAATAAAAAATCCTCCTCTTGTAGTCAGAGTTGGAGCTCGTCACCGACAAGGCAGTTCTAGCTGGTGTTCATCTTTAGGCTCTTCATGCGGTGAAGCAGCGAGTCTTTCTCCATCTGAGCCTCGGCCAGCGCCATCTTGGCTCTGGACAGCTCCATCTTCAGGCATTCGTTCTCCTCCAGCAGCATCTGGAAGCACAGCAGAGACATGATCCCAGTGTAAAAAAAAACAACAAAAAGCCAAAAAAGAAGTGATTAAAGTTTGCAGTTGTAATGTCACTAAATGTATGTAAACAAGTTTAACCTTTGAACTCCAGATTATTTCATCGTTAGAGTCTGACCTTTTCCCTGTCGGTCGGTCTGGGGCTGCTGGGCGGCGTTTGAGTCTGCGTCGCCTTCGCTGTCCTGCAGACGCCGCTCCCCACCTCAGGAAGCGGACTCGGCGCGTCGTCCGTCGGTGCTTTCTTGGGTTTGGCGTCTGCGGCGCCGTCCACTGTGACGAGAACGAAGGAGAACAGAGTTTGTAATTAATTACAGCTGGGGAAGTTGGGAGATTTGATGTAGAAGCTGCGTTTACCTCCTACAGAGAAAGACCCGTCGTCATTTCTGCGTACGACGAGGCTGTCCACGTGTAGCGTGTTTGTTTCTGCCTCGGGATTGTCGTCGTCTCCCTGCTGTAGACAGGAAGTTACATCAAAAATTACTTTAGATGACACAACCACAGGTGGGCAGAGTACCAACAAATTATACTCAAGTAAAAGTAAAAAAGTAGCCATCCAGGAAATGACTCAATTAAGAGTAAAAAAATAACAAAATCAGGCAAAATCATTTTTTTCCAAATCAGTTTCTTTCGATAAAAAACTTATGAAAATTTTACAAAAACTGCCGGTGTATGTCTGAATTTTTGGTTAAAACATGTTTGTTTTTTCATTCATTCAGTGTTCCTCACCTCTAAGTTGATGTGTGTGTCCCTGATCCTGATCTCCATGGGCATCACGTCGGTGGCGCGGTCGCCCTCCAGGAAAAGCGCCAGGTTGCGCAGCGACGCCATCATGAAGCTGGCCTGGTATCCATGGAGATGCAGCTGCAGGAAGCCGTTGCGCTCCGCCAGCGGGGAGTGAGCGGCGGCGCTCGGCCCGCTCTCCAGCCGAGCCCGGACCTCCGGGTTGTAAAGACCCCGGCTGGAGTCGGAGTGGGTCTCTCCACCAGCTGTGGAGGAAAACGCAGCGGCTCACGCTCAGAATGCGAGGCGGTTCATATCAGACCTCTGACCTCAAAATACTCCAGAGCGTAAAATGTAACTTTTGAAACTTTATTCAGTCTCACTTTACTGACACAGAAACTCTAAGTTTGTTTTTTTATTCAGAGCTTAGATTACAAAAATATACATAAAAATATCAATAAATATCTAATTATTTAATAGGTTAAATAAAAAAATAATTATTTTACATATTAAATTTAATGGGTTACATTTAAAAATAATTACCTATTCAATTTAATAGGTTAAATCAAAAACGTTTATTTAAGCTATTAGTTTAACCTTTAATACCTTAAAAAATTTATTTTTTTAAATTTAACCTATAATATCTTAAATAGGTTAAATTAAAAAATTGTAACCTATTAAAGATATAAGAGATAATTACTAGTTGTTCAAATATTTTAATTACTGAATAATATCCATATAAGAATGTGCTTCTTTGTATTAAATGGATATATAATATAAAGTTTACATTTAAGTTTTTATTAGGTCCACATTAAAACTGAACATAATTTTAATTATTTATTTTAAGTCCATGTGTGACACAAAAATAAATAAAATTTTGGAATATATTTTGATGATCCCAGAGGGGAAACTGCTTATTTGCTGACAATTTACTGTCATATAAAATGTTAAATATCAGCAAATATAAACATAAAATGTATAACGTGTAAAATTCTAACAATTTTATTAAAATACGGCCGAAATATAAAATAAAAGTTAAATATGTTGATGGTTCTATAAGTTAAATACTTTTTTTTACTTTAGTGGTTAGTGAAATTTAAATGTTATTTAGTTATTTCCTGTATTGTATGAGCAGTCAATATCTTCCCCGCTCTACATCTCTTAAATCTTTCCTAACGTTTTTTCATTTCGTCAAATAACCTCATGAACTTTAAGCGGCTGTTTCCAAGAAATTTAAGATTGTTTCTTCCAGGTAAATAGTTTCAAAAGCAGCCGCTGAAGTGATGTGTGGAGTATGTTGATGTCGGGTTTAAAAGCAGCTTTAAGTGGGACATGAAGTGACTGTAAAGGAGGAAGCAGCAGATCATAAGGAGGAGTTGGAGACAAAAGGCAGAGATTCCCTTAGAAAGAAGTCAAAGAGGCTTTTTACCGTCCCACAGGCTCCAGCTGACAGTCATGTTTAATTATGTTTCCTGACTTTAGCTGTTCAAGTAAAATTCCTGTATGAACAATCTAAATTGTGAAAAGGATGAGAAAATGAGGTGATAAAAGCTGAAGTTGACACATCACAAGTCACAAGACGGCATTCAGCAAGTCATGGAAATGAACATATTGATTCCGTTTAAAAAGCTCAGAGAACATATGGAGGGTTAAAATGGAGAGGAAACGGAGATCTGCACAAATACGCAGAGCTGTCAGTGTTTCCTACATAAAGTGGCATTTTCTCCCTGTTCTGAGAAGCTACAGTTGGGGAAAAAGTAAAAAAGAAAAAAGGTGGAAAATGCAAAACGAGAAAAAGCCAGAAGCCATTCAGAAGGACTGAATGAGTGAGATAAGACAGAGAGGAGAGCGAAAAGATGGCCTGGAGAAGAAAAGGAAAGGTGGAGACGGAGGGGTGAGCGACAGGATTAGGAGGAAGATGGAGTGGGAGCTTGAGGGAGAGTAAAATTGGAGGGAAAGAGAGGGAGGATGGGAGATAGAAATAGGTGGCAGGGGGGTAAAGCTGGCGTCTCTCTCATTGCCTGAATCACTGGAGTGAAACTGCAAAGTCTGCTGCAGTGGAGGGAGAGGAAGAGGAGGATGGAGAGAATTAGACGGAGAACGGGAGGATTAGGGGTTAAATCTGTCCGCGCAAAAACCAAAAGTTAATTTAAATCTGGCGTGTTTAAAGACTGGGGGGCCTAATGTTGCAAATAATGGGACCACTCAGTCCATTACAGACAAATCTAGCCTTCATTAAGTGCCACTCACACACACACCACAAGAGTTCCCCGCTTGCTGCTGGAAAGCGAGCAAACACACACGCTTCATGTGTGCAAACATGTTAAGCACAGGCACAAATGCGCTGAGCCAAGCATGCATGTTAGGACTAACATGGTGAGTTAACACCCAGCGGTTACCTTGGCTGCTCTGAGCAGGTATTGGTACTGAACACACCATACCTGTGGGGAGGTTATGGGAGGTACATAAGACAAAAGCAGGGGTGGGTGGGTTAGAGTGGAAAACCTGTGGAACCGAACACAACAGACTAATCTGTCGTCTAGTTTTTAAGCATTTCTGATTATATGCCTAATCTCGCCTGAATAAATTGTTCACAATCCAGTTTAATCCAATCATATCATTACATTCTGAACCAGTTCATTTTATTGCAGTGTAATTATTAACTACAGTCTAGTTAGATTGGATTGGCCAGGCTTATTGGATAAATACAGCTGAGTATCGTCAACGTAATGATAGATATTTTCCTAAACTGTCTAATAATTTCAATACTTTAGACACATTTATGTAATGTGATGTTAGCTAATGTTATAGTTTATTCAATAAAATCTAAAAATGTGATAAGCCGTGTTATGTACATTTTTAAAAACGCTAATTTTATGCAAAGTTTGAACGTTTTACTCTTATTTTCGCTCCATTTGGTTGGGTGCGACGACTTTTTATTTATTTTTTAATTGTAATAGTTTCAGTAAAAATTTGAAGATTCCCTGTTTTCTGATTCTGGACATTCGAGTGAAAAAAAAAAAAAAAAATCAAAACATACACTGGGAAAAATACTTATTTCCTCCAAAATAACATAAAAACTATTACAATTCATTGTTGGTTTCTGGTAACTGACCTAACGTCGATTAGTCCCGAGTTTAAAATATAATCTCTAATCTCAATTTGTGAAACTATTTGTGGAAATTCAGAAAAATTGAAAATGAAATGATCAATTTGGCTTTTCTGAAACCTTAAAGCTGATATAAAGCGAATGAATTTTGAATAGGTTTGGACATATTCCCGGGTTCTGTGCTTCCAAGTCAAACTAAAATTATAGTGCCTAAAATGTTAAAATAATGTAAATATTTTAAATATAATCTGCTTTTTTAAGACACTTTTAAAAAAACAAACAAAAAAAAAACAAAACAGTGTTTTCAGCTTAATGGATAAAAATCTCCCATACTTCCCTTAGCCTAGATGATGATAAAAGCTAATTTAAAGCCTTTATAGTTCAGGACCTCCTTTTATTTTTCTAGTATTTTAACCTTTCCAGTAACGTCCTGCAGCTTCCTGCTCTTGAATAAAAGCTACTCATTTCTCTTTCCGTCTCACGACTGTCTCATAATTGGTCTGGAGTTAAAAAAAAACACCAACAGGAGCTCTACATGTGTGTTCAACAACCTCTCCCACATGCCAGTTTTAGCTATAATTTAAAGAAGTTCCACATGAAACAAGACAAAATAATATTACAGATAAAATATGGAAAGCTGTGAAATGTGGGTGCAACGTGGAAAACATGCAGGAACCATAACAGATCGTATCGATGGTCGTTTCGTACCAAGGCTGCGGTTGCTGAGGTACTCTCTGAGGCCGACGTTGCCCAGCTGGTTGGGAGTGACCCGACCGACCTCTAGGGTCACGGCTGAGCTCTCGCCCACCGCCTCCATGCCCACACACAACGTCTGGACCTTCAGCACCAGCACAGACACCTGGAGGAGGACAGTCAGCGTCACCATCTCCTGGTGTTTTGACTTCTTCTGAGTCAAAGACTTCCTGGGCCTCTCACCGTGTCTTTGGCAGGCTCGTCGATGCTCTGGGAGGCGGCGCTGACGCTGTCGGGGGACGCGGCCCCGTCCTTGTCCTGGACAGCCACCGCCTCGGCGGCGCTCTCCGGGACGCTCTGCTCGCTGATGGCGTCCTTGAAGCCGGAGATGGACACATCATCTGTGAAGAAACGTACAACAAGAGGAAAAGAAAAATGTGACTTAAGGTTTCCTGGGAAGCTGCTCAACTGAAAATAAGCACAACACTGCCCCCTGCTGTTAGTGACGAACATCTTGTAAGTGTATCTGCACCGTTTCTCCTGATTTGTGCAAAAGATGAGATGCAAAATGTACAATGTAGTTTATTAAAGTTAGCTATGGACGTTAACTTCCTAAATGGAACATTTCTTCACAATACAACTCAGCCTGTCACAATAATCAATTAATAGCATAAACAACTGAAATGAGCTCCATTTACAGAGACATTATAGTTCATTTTATTAATCCTTGTTTGTGTTTTTTATTTCCACTTTATTTATTATTTTTGGTGGATATTTTTATTTTGGATATTTGAAAAATCGTCCAGATTCAGCGTTAAGTTATATTCACAAAATTAAATGTTTATTGGATTTTGAGCGGACAAACTTAGCAATTAGCAACATATTACTTGAAAATGGTCTCAAAACATCAACATTATTGTTTATAGTAATAACTGATGGAACAATTTATCATCTAGCAAAATTTATCATCATTAGATTTAGCTGGAACACAACCATAAAAATTATGCACAACTTTTGTAAAAGAAAATTAATTAAAGTTGGTGGTTCTAATGTGACAAGATGTGAAAAATTTCAACAGGAATGAAAAGTTTGGCACTGTAGAGTTGAAACTGCATATTTACTTATACATTTTTGAAAAGTCAGAAGCAAAACGATCCTGTTTCCCGTTTTAGGTTGGTTAGTTTTACCAAAATATTTTCTATTTGCGAAATCATACATTTCAGAACGCTATAATTTCCTCTTTTCATTGTAAAAGTGGCCTATAAAGCATCACATCTGTCCTCCAAATGCAACAACTGAGATTATAGCCAAATATTTGCAATTTTATTTAATAAAACAAGAAATTAAGGTTTTATAAACTGTAATATTATATTGATAGTTTTATTTGGGCCTCAATATTTTGGTGTTTAGCAAGAAAGAGATAATTTTGGTAACCTTAAGTGACACAAAACTGTTTTTTTTTCGTCATTAAGGTTAAAAAAGGAAGAAAAAAAGCATGTGTGTGTTTTTATACAGAGATGTAACCGAGTCCACCTCTCTCCGTTAAGCTGTACGTGTCTCCGTCTTCCATCAAGTAGCTGTCTATGGAGATGTTGTCCAGAGACTGAAGGGACGGGCTCTTCTTCATGTTCTTATAGGACACAGAGAAACTGGACTGGGAGCGATCGCGCATCAAACGACCGCTACAAAAATAAAACACACATGCGTAAGAAGAAGTGACGCAAAAAGCAAGAAAACGAATTCTGAATCCCAACACTGTCTGGGAACGACTAAATTTAGATCAAATTAGACATCCATTAGCAAAAATAGGTACAATTTTTCAATTTTATTAGGTCTAATATACATTTTATAATGCTGACAAATGAGATTGGAGGCTCCCAGAGCTCAGTGAGGCAGCCGTGAATTAAATGTGCATCATCTCCTCTGTGTGGGGTTGTTTAAGGTCATGTCTGCTCTATTAATGGCTACAAACAATCGGAAATAAAACCAGAACTAAATCAGAGAACACAAGGCTAGAAACGGACAAAGACGACACAAAACAGCAGAAAAGAAAACAAAATATTATAAAAGAAAATTATAAGAAAGACGATAAGAACAGGGTGTCGTGCACACATGCAAATGCATGCCCACTGGGGGATCCACAAACATTTGCACAGATTTTATTCATGAGACCATTACGAGAACAAGGACACCGTCACGCACGCACGCGCACACGCACACGCACGCACGCGCACACGCACACGCACACACACACACAGTTGATGCTGACTTCACAGCGGCGGCGCGGCATGTTCGAGTTCTTTCCCATTTTCACACCACCCTTCTAGTCCCAGCGCTGCTTCAGAGCATCTTCTGTTCATCAGCTTACACATCCTCGATACATCGCAATTCCTTTACAATCTGCAGGAATATTCTGTGTTTTATTTAATTACAGAGTTTAAGGATGAAATGCCAGAGTTGACTAGCTGTAAATCAATCATATATTCAGTTGGATTCAGCTGCGAAATACAACACGGTAAAATGTGCAATCATATTATGCTGTACATTTAACAAATATGTTCAGCAGAATATGATTTTAATGCAAATGTTAGGATTTATAGATCAGAACATGAGCATGTGATCTGATTAAGGATATTTCCTAATTTATTTACAATTAATTTTAGTTAGAAAGCTGCATTATTGTCCCACAGGCTGGTAGGATCTGAATCCATTGAACCAAAGCCACACTAGCTGCGTTTCCATTACTAATGTACGAAAAACTTTCCCAATTTCTGTGTTTCGATTGAATAAGAAATGGAATTAAAATCACACATAAGTTTGTTCACATGATAAGTTATTTAGAAAATGTCCGCCATTTTCCTCCTCCTCCATCGATTCCACCAGAAGTAACATATTTGTTGATCATGTGACTCGAGTGACGCGAATAAAAAGTGTTTCTATTGTGAAATACAGCTGAAAAACCACCTAATCCTACTGCAAAAATGTTTAATAAAAATGAGTTTTTTCAAAACTGTTATGTTTCCATTAAGCAAATTTATCTTTGTATTTTCAATTTGTGATATTTTATGGTCAATGGAGACGCAGCTAGTGGTGCTTTCAGTTTAAAACAGACGAGGAAAAGCAGGAAACGCATCATACAGTCCAGCCATCTACACTGAAAAACTAAAAATTATACCAAGTAAATTTGTCTTACACTTGAAAAAAGAGAAAACTAACTTAAAAGTAACTTTTCACCAAGACATAAGAGCTTGATTCAAGTAAATAATTCCTTAACATTAACAAAAACGGTAAATTTCACTTGTAACTAATACTTTTTCACCAATAGTAAGGAATCATTTACTTAAAGGAAGCTCCTGTATCTTGATAAGTTACTTGTAAGTCAGTTTTGTGTTATTTCAAGTGAACTAAGATATTTGAACAAGAAACTAGACCAAAAAATAGACCCGACTCAAGAAATTTAAGATCTGTGCACACTGATGTAGAGATAAAAATCAGGAAGCGCTTTATATACTACACACAAGCACACACACGTCACACTGCGGGTGTGAAGTCAGCTCTTTACCATATCTAGTCACAGATCCAGAGCCTTACATGTTAGACATGGAATAAAGGGAGGTGGATCTGCTGGAGTTTGAGGAGCTGAGAAGATCAGAAAGCACAGACAAACTTCCTTTCCTTGGTAGAGAGAAAACACACACACACACACACCTCACATCGGTCAAAGTGAAAGGCAAGAGGCAGAAAAGAGAGTTAATGAGCTCAGAAATGATGGACAATGAATGAGGCTGAAACTTGAAATGACTGACAGTGGAAGTTTAGACACAAAGCTCTTGTGTTCAGGAAGAGATTGGATCAGCGACAGAAAGACGGAGCGGTTCTAAGAAACACCGCAGGAGAGAAGAAAGTCAGATTTTATGAGGACAGAAATAAATCTGCTTGTTGCGTTTAGATTTCCCTCATTACTCAGTGTGTAAACGGCTGCTGTTGACTACACACACAGATATTTCTTAAACTCTGCTGCAAGAGATTATAATTCTGTTGATAAATGTGACACTATTTTGGAATGGTCATAATCTGTCATATTTCATACAACTTAAACATGGATCAGAACCAAAGTATAAAAAATAAAAAAAACAGGGTATATTCACTCCTGAATAGACTCACTTTTTAGATTTTAAACAACTGTGAAAAAAAAAAACTCTGTAAAGAGTCATAATTCCTAATCCTGATTGAAAATGCTCAAAAATAAATATTAAGATGCATTTAAGTGGCAAGTCTTTGCCTATTTGTGAGTATTCTGCATATCGCTTTACCGTAGAAAGACTTCCTGCCTATATGCATTTTGAATAATTATTTGACTTTATTTTATTTAAGAAAAATGTAAATTGAAGGAATTTGGTACAGAATTGTTTTAAACAGAATCCCTACACCGTTTCTGAATTAAAAGTAATTTCTGAATCGAATCGTGACGCTAAAAATCTAAATAAATCGCTAAAAGACTCACGTCGCCATTCGCTTTGAAAAAGAATCATTCTGCAAGATCAAAGTTTGCATCTGCCACGAGAAACGAAGAAAAACGTACCTGGAAATTGACTGAGGCATCTTTGCAGCTGCAGCTTTCTCTTTGTCACTAAAGTCAGAAAGCGGGTCGGTGAAAGCGGGTTTCGGGTCCAGCCCAGAACCCGCTTCATCCCCGGTTCCCAACCCATCCGCCAAGCCCTCCCCCACTGCCTCTGAAGCCCCCCTGTCCGGGTTCTTCGCCGGAGTCCTCTCCTCACAAGTCGAGGAGGGAATTAACGGGGTGGCACCCAGAGTGGCGCCTCCTTCTGGACCTTCGCCACATAGCAGCTGGTCTACAGTGCAAGGCTGCTTGGCTGCTCCTCCGTCGTCAGACCCCTCCGCCACGTCACCTGCCGGTTCGAGCGTCCCCCTGCTCTCCGAGGGGGAGAACTCTGACCCAGCAGGAGATCCTGAACCCTCAGGCGGGGGAATGGGCTTCATGAGGAGCGACACCTCGGCGCTCTTCAGCAGGAGGCCCAGGCAGAAGGTGAAGGGTTTGTGGTCGGCGGGACGGTGCGTCGCGTCTTTGCGCTCTCTCTTGGAGGCCATGCTCTCCACATCCTGCTGCAGCGTTTGCTGCAGGGTTTTCAGGCTGCGCAGGAGGTGCATCAGGAACACGTACTGCCGATGGCTCACCTGAAACACAGATTTGAATAAAAGCAAAGGTTGTGGCATGTTAAACTTATTATTTGCTAAATAATACTTTTCCATGTCCCCTCAAACAGCATTAGCTACTAGCAAAATGGCAGACAACGATACAAAATATATAATAAAACAATTCACTTTTACTTTCTATTCTCAATAAAAAAATTATTGCATTCATTTAGTGAAAGTGCTACCCTCATAGAAAGATGAGCAGGTCAAAAGACAGTACAATAAATTATTAAGTTATATTTTATAATGATTTAAAAATAGAAGATTTAATGAAAAGAAATAAAAAAAAATTTATTCAATTTAATTGTTTTTATATTTTTTTATAGTTTTATCCATTGAGTTGGACCACAAGGTGCAATTCTGCTTAATAATGAGAATATAGCCATAACATTAGCAAAAAGACACAATTTTATTTTAAATTTACAAGAAAAAAGTTATTTTAATAAAAAAAAAGGTTCTAGAGTAATCAGATGTGATGTGAGCAGCTCATTCTCTTGAGCATCCAAACTTTTCTCCTGTTATTCCGACTTTATTCTGGTAATTTTAACACTATCCTACAACTTCATTCTCGTGAATTAAAAGATAAAAACTCATAGTCTGGCCCTAATATTTGATCACAGAGTTGACCTGAGTTCAAAGTTCAAATAAATAGAACCTTGTCATACAAGATGGCGGCCCTGGCAGTGCTGACATCTGAACTATGGAAACCCAAGAAGTGCATGAATCCAAAAATTAATAAATCAATCAGTACAATCTATTTTAAATGGATCGTCTCTCACAAAACTACCACATCTTTCTAAATAAAAACACAAACGTACCTGAGCACTTAGCGGCTTCTGCACATGCACCAACAGATGGACATCTGCATCTTTACTTGGTGACGATGACAAGCACGAGTTGGGGAGGCTGTTCAGTGAGTGAGGTTTATGTAGGCCGTTGCTTTGTGTTGATGCTGGCGCGCCGTCGGCGCTGTAGTACTCCTGCAGCATTCGCTTCCTCTGCAAACGCGCCACCGCCTCCGCTGACGAGCTCCTGGACAGCCCGGTTCCTGCCGAGTCCTTCAGCTTCTCCTGGTGCTGGACGAGCTTGGTGGGCTGGCACGCCCACACCGTGAGAGGGAACGAGTCCACGAAGGGCTGTGGCCGCCCTTTGCCCCCACGGCTGCCTTCGTAGTCCACCCAGAACTGGGCGAAGTGCAGCGCCCAGAAGTCGGCGGCCGCAGGCATTTTGAGGGCGTCCGCCCGCATGGTGGGCTCCACCAGCCCCTGGTGGACGTGCTGCAGCTTGGTGTCCTGCTCGTGAGCGTGCTGCTGGAAGACGGGGTGGAGGACGGGCAGGGAGGAGGGCGAGCGGGGGAAAGTGGAGAAAGACGGAGAGAAGAAGGGTTCCCCTTCGAAGGCCTGCAGGAGGGCCTCCAGGTGGGAGCGGGTGCAGTTGGGGGGGTGCCGGGTGTTGGTGGCGACCATCTCTGATGTCTGGATGGAGACGGAGCGAGGCAAGTCCGCCGCGTAGGAGGCGTCCGGCTCCGTGGGAACCACCAACTAAAACAGAGAAAACATTTCACATGACTTGAATTAGGGCTGAAACAATTAATCGACTTTTGAAATAATCGTCAGCTAATTTAGTTATCGATTAATTGACACAAAAAAGGCAACTTGCTTAAAGAACCGCCAGTTATTTAAATGGTATTCAAGCGAAAAATATAAACATAATGCAAAAAATTGATTAATCGCGATTAATCAAATTAACCGTTTCAGCCGTAGAAAAGAACTGATGCTGTACATCCACCTGATCAGAGTATGAGAAATATTAAGATTCAACAATAGAAGAAAAGGTTCAACAAATAATTATATGCACTTTCTAAATCATTTCAAAGGCAAGTATCATTTTCCTGCCACCAAACATTCATGCGCTACTTTATGCTAGCTTGTCTCGTCAAGTTTGAATGCAAAACTCTGAGGTTTGCGTTTGATATCTATTAATTTCATTAAAAATAAAGAAATTATACAAAAATAACAGGAAAATATACAACTCAATAAAATCTTGAAAGGGAGCAGAAAAAAGAAAAAGTCTCATAATATCTGCACGTTTTAACTCAAGAATACATTCAAATGACAGGAAACAAAAAAATCAACTCAAAAAACAATTCATATGGTTTCACATGTCTTGGAAAAACTAACTTTAACCATTCTCTTAAATATGTACAGTGATCGGGCATTGTGGCTATCACCAATGTCATGAAATGGGAAAAGGTTTGAATACTTGTGCAGGGCAGCGAACGCTTCAATGCTTACTTTCAGCATGAGGCCGTCCACCTTGATGTCGACGTGTTCGTCGGGTTTCTGCGAGTCGTTGAGCTTGTAGATCTGCATGAACTGCTCCAGACTCTGCCGCAGGTCCAGAGCGAAGAGGTTGATCCACACCAGGCTGCGGGGATCCAGAACCAGCTGCAGGGCGTTGAGCTGGGCGTACAGGTTGGGACACGGGACTGCAGGAGCAGGAGGGGGAAGAAGGGAAGAGGTTGAATTTTGTGTAAAATTTACACATAAAGGGAAAGAAACAAAAATTCTTCGAGTAAAAGTCTTACTGGGGTAATCTTTTCCATCTGGAAAGTAATATTCTGTAAACTCGACATGGATGGCCGGCATCTCCGGGGGAAGATACAGCGACTTCTTATTGCAGGAGATCATGGTCTTTGGGCTGGAGCGCCGCTGGTCTGCCGTCGACACCTGGAGGAAAAAAAAAGAAGACAAATCCAGAAAAGTCAACGTTAGAGAAAATATCTGTACGGCCTCAGCTGTTCATTACATGTCAAGTTTTCCACATTTTATGGAAAAGTGCATAACTTTTCGGCCATAAACATGTTTACTGGGATTTTAAGCAGAAGAGTAACAGAGTAGAGTAGATTTAAATTTCTGCTACTAACATAAAGAGTTCATAACTGTGAATTGGAAGTAAAATTATACTTTTTTTGTTTGTTTTGTTTTTTTTTAGGGTGTGTTGAGTGACCTGGTAGATGCTGAAGTCCGCCATCCTGAGGACGAAGGAGCTGGACATGAGCTGCGTCTTTGGAGGCGGAGGAGGCGGAGGGCTGAAGGAGGCGCTGGAGGACGAGGTGTTTATCTTCCCTGGAGAGAACGGACGAAACGGGAGAGAAAAGAAAAGATAAAGGAGGGAAGAAGAAGCCAAACAAACGCAGACGGGCTCTTCAACGAGTGTGCTTCACCGCACCCAGGTGTGCGCAAAACCCACACACACACACAGCGGTACCTGGTTCTAGGCACCAGCAGCACTGGGGTGGAGGTTGTGTGTAGGGGCTCCAATCTAGGAGTCCTCCATCTGCCTCCCTAAGCCCTACTTCTCCTTCTGCACCCTCCTGACTTCCTAGAGGCTCATAAACCTCGTCCTTAAGGGACACTGAGGGACAGAAAACCCACAGGGATGACGTCCTGCTGAGCTAGCATCTGCAGCGTACGAAGAAGCACGTTTCGCTTACCGTGATGCGGCGAGCCGTGATGCGGGGAGCCGTGTGCAGCGCCGGGGACTTGTCGGTCTCGAACCGCGCCCTTTAACTTTTCCAAGGCAGTTTTGTACTCGTCCAGCAGACTCTTGACCCAGGTCTCTCTGGTTTTAGTGGCTTCGCTGTAGTGCATCCAGTGGACACAACTGTCCCCTGAGAGAAGGAAGGGAAACATGAGAGAGCAGACGGCGAAAGGTTTACCAGAAACAAGGAAGTGAAGAACCGACCTGCTTTGTGGAAAGGGTAGTAGTCGAGGGTGATGGAGCTGAAGGAAAGCTGCATCGCTCCGCCCGTTATCCTCCTACTGGTAGCTGTGGAGAAGAGAGTGAAAAATAAACCTAGACAAGAGTAAAAATCTTGGATTATTTTCTTCCTAATGTGTATTTGATACCTCTGTCCTTAGCGTGGATGTCATCACAGATGTGCAGGTCCAGGTGTGTGATCTGGAGGTGGTGTGACGTCTCACACACATCGTAGGCGCTGAACAGCTTGGCCATGGTTGCACCCTGGTCAGCGGCTGTGGACGCCTGCTGGGTGCGCACTTGTTGGGCTGTAGGGGGCGGCGACGACACCTGGTGAACGCAGACGGCATCTTTCAGCGCTTCTGCTTTACTTTTGTACTAACCTGGGTTCATACACTTGTTCCACAGTAAAATTTAAGCAGATTTCAAGAATTTTTAAGGCAAGTTTGCAAACTTTTGCAGAGAAAAACAATACAAACATACCTAAAAGAGACAGTTTCAATTCACTATTATATACAGTCTCTGTTTTTATGTTTTGAAATGTCTCTCTAGCACACCTTACACACATTAATTTAAAAAAAATTGCCAATTTAAATTATGTTTAATGTATTAAGTATAAGACAATATGTTATTAACACTCAATATACAAAGGAAGTTACAAAAAACAATCTAAAAACATGTTCTCTACATTTTCTTGCATTCAGCAAATAGAAATAATTTTGGAAATTCTAACCAACAGAAAACAAAAAAAGTTTAGTCTGATTTAACTTCAGACTGAGAAAAAGATGCGCATGTCTTTTTGCTAGGTGTATGTAGAGACTGTTTTCCAAACTTTAATAAAACGCTAGCTTGCACTTTATTACAAAACTGCGCAGTTTTAATGTTAAGCACTTTCAAGGACTTTATACAGAAATCAGGAACTTTCTAAACTGAAAACATCCAGTTGAAATTCTAAAATTTTTAAGGATTTCAAGCACCAGTGCAAACTCTGAAAAAAGAAGAAAAAAAAACCTGAGTGCATAAATGCTTGATTTAAGTTTTTAACATCTTTTAATGGTGGTGTAAAACATGCAGTGCTTAATATCTCCACCAGATGGCAGACTAGAGTAAATTTCAGACAGGAAAGCTTGTTGTAGGAGGACAAGTGTGAATGTTGAGCAGCAGAACAATGTTTTTGGATTTTCTGATTAAATAGAAAAACTTAGAGAGCGAGTGCAGAGCAAATAGGTAAAAAAATCACCGTACCAACTTTAGAAAGAGTTATTTGTCCACAGACCTGATCGTCTGCAGCCATGCTCTTCCTCTGCTGAGCAGACTTCTCCATGGCTTCGCTGAGGGACTTTGCATACTGAACCATAGCTTTGAGTTGGGAGTCAGTCAGAACCCACAGCAGGTCGTCCAGGATCAGAATCAGCTTTGAAGCCACAACGTTGCAGTCCTTTATCTGCATCAGGAAGAAACGCTCATGAAAAACAAAGATGGCTGACAGCATGACGAAACTTTTCAGACCAATTTATCATTGTACGAGTCAAGACTGGAACAATTTATCGTGATTAATTGATTACTGAAGTAATCATCAACTAATTTAGTTTTCGATTAATCATTGACTGGAATATCCAGACTCAAAAAAAGCAATTTGGTGAAAAAAACAAAAACATATTTAGAGCAGTAACTGAGCCAAAACTGTACAAAAAATATACATTAAGATAAATTTACACACTTCCTCAAGGTTTTCGCTTAACCTATTGCAGTGCTTTGTTATTGCATTTCAGGCAGTAAAATGATAATTTTCTCATTTAAATAGGAATTTAGTTATTTATTTGCATCTTCTAATGTATTTCTAATATTGTATAAAAAAAAGGTTTAGGTGGCTAAATGAAACATAGAATGTGCCAATTTTTTTTATTCAATTAATCATCAAAATAATTGATTATTAGAACAATAGTGGGTTGCAGGCCTTTACAATTTATTTATTTAGATGTAAAATTAAAATAGTACTTTTTTTCCATTTCCTTGTTTTGTACTATATTATGTTGGTCTATGTTTTTGAGTTGACATCTGAAAAAGTTCCAGCCGCTGCAACTAATGATTATATGAGTTATCGATTAATTTATCGATTATTCTGACAAGTAAACGGCCAGAAAGCCAGTTTTTTTTATCTGATTAGCAGAATAATTGACATATTAATCAATTACTAAAACAATTGTTAGTTGCAGCTCTAGTTTGGTGGATTAAGACAAATCGAGATGTTCTCTCTTCTTGGACACCAACCCGTCTCTTCAGAGTGACCCTGATCTTGGACTGGTTGGTGATGAGGCGGATCGGGGCGCTCAGCATCTCGTGCTCGGCGCTCTGGATGGCGTCAGCCTCGATGCGGATCATCTGCCAGCTGATTTCTTTAAACGTCAGGATCTGCAGCCAGCAAAAGAAAAAAAAAAACGTAGATGAGTCAAAGATCTCTAAACAAGGCAGCCTAATCAGAGCCCATTTCCTCTGAAAGGAGCCGGCGCCGACCCACCTCCCCCCTCTGAGGGTCCTGGATGCGGGTGAATCGCAGGTCGCTGATGCTCCAGCTGGTGTTGACGCTGTACACCTGCAGCTGGGAGAGCTCAAAGGAGGCGTTGAAAGCCTTGGCGCTGATCTTGATGACGATGGAGTTGATGGATAAGGAAATGCCCTCCACCACCTTCTCAGCGAAGCCATATTCACTGCGCAGGCAACAAACACGGTGATTAGCAAGTAAATGTGGGTTAATATTGGGTTTTTGTAAAGAGATTAAATAAAAGCATCGCTTTTAAATTCGACTTCAATGCATCTGCTGCATATTTCTGCATTTTAGGAATCAGATTAATAGATTTCTGGCACCAAATAACTCATTTTCCTGGAATGCAAAACTTCACCTTTGTCCAGATGCCGTTGCTATGGGAGACGGACCATTAGGGGAACGAGGCTCGTCACATGTGCTCATTTCCATTATCACCTTATCCAGGGTCTACAAGAGAACAATTAGATTTACATTAACAACACCAACAAAAGGAAAACATTATTTAGTGCTCATAAAACAAATCTCTACCAGTAGGTGACATTAGTTTGATTATACCAATAAATAAATGTCAACTTGTTTGTCAAAAATGAAGGGACGCAGCAAACAAAAATGACGGAAAAGTGTAAATTTTCACAAGAGTTGAAATTGACCTCTTTCTTTATTATTTTCTCTACAGCATCAGCCAACCACCACAGAGTTTCAGGGGTGAAAAGGTTAGATTTTTTCCACAACGTTTTCATATTTGCTCTCATCACATTTCTGTCTTTCTGTCAATAATGGTCACCATCATTATTGGAAGAATGGAAGATTAACACCTAAACACCAACTATAAAGTCTTAAAAAAGGCAATAATTAAAACAGCAACTAAGATAAATGAACAATGTTAAGCCTGGTGGGGGCACAAGCAAACCCTGGTGGCCCGCCAGGCTTCACCGAGGGAAAACCTGAAATAGTCAAGTTATTTGACAGAAACTTAATTTTTAAGCCTGTTTTCCAATTCTGGTTGATTTAATAATAGATAAGAAGCAAGAACATGAACTTACCAAAGAAATTGGGTGAGTCTTTAGTTTGGTCCATGGTATCTGTTAATGAAAAGCCAAATGGATGTTTAGTGCCAAAAGAGCAATTAATGAAAGTAAAACAAGCACTGAAGCCAGATGAGTTACAGTCCACGTCAAATTATACAGCAGAATGGATTCAGAGCAAGTGTTTATTGGCAAGTTTGATTTTCACAGAGCAACTTGTTCAACGAGGAGTCACAAATCACAGTTTGACTGTTAAAGTGAATTAAACATTTAATTTGCTTTGCTCTAAACAAAAATAATCAAAGTCACCAGCAGGGGGCGCTATCTCACATCCATCACTACAACCTGCATTAAATCTGCACCCTAAACAGTTATTCATAGTGAAGCTTTTCACTAAGCTGCAATAAAATAAAAGCTTGGATTTTTCTCTTTTTCAGTGAGACGTTATGCGACTGCAACAAAGATTAACCTATTTACGGATTTTTCCATATGCTTATCCACTCAACATGTCCTCATTTTATAAACTTCATTTAACCAGGTCAAGCATCAAATATCTTCTGTTTGCAGCGTTTTTAAGCTAAATAGGACACAACAATGGGTTTAGTTGATTTGTATGAGGAAGATACACGAGACAGGGAGCTGAACATGTGAGGAAGTGAGATAAAAATCTGTGTTCTCATTTTAAATCAGCTTGAACTGAAACGGGGAAAAAAAGAGAGAAAGGTATCTAAGTAGTAAAAACGGTTTCTGTTCACCAGCTCCACCTGTCATACAGAAATCAACACAAAAACTTCCAGTAAATGATTACAGCTGAAAAACTGCAAAGTCTGCATAAAAACAGACGATAAAGGATGAACAAAGCAGTGCTTACTGTGTTGCTCCCTGACAAAATGGCGACTAAATAACTGAAGAGAGATTCCAAGAAGAGAAAAAGAGGTGGAAAATGGACCTTGGTCTGAGCAAGTGTGGAGTCATGAGTAAATTATATAGCTTCTTTCAGCTTTTCCAGGGTGTGCCAAAGTCTGCTCATGAATGTGACGCATAACTGAGACCAGATCAAGTTATGAAATAAACAGAGCATAAAAGTAGAGCAGAGTAGACAGAGACCAAGATAACTGCTAGTGACATGCAATCAGAGGAAGCATAACCCCTACAAGTAAATTAGGTACATAGACAAGAACAATAATGAGAGAAAATCAATTTTTCCACTTGATTTTTCTATCATTTTTTTAAAATTAGTAACATTTTGAAAGTCAAAATGGCTGAATTTATGCATGAAATACATGAAAACGGCTGGGGGTGAGGCACTGCAGTGCTGTGCCTCACCTCTGGGGGCGCTGTGTCACACAGTAAATGAAGCAGGAAGGAGGAACTACACATCTTCTACATATGTTGGCGTTCCACAGTCTGTCTAATACATTTAATGAATATGAGTGACATAATTAGTCTTTCTGATCAGCCATAAATGCTCTGTGGAAATGCGTGAGGCAGAAAGTACCATGCCTCACTGATAGGGGGCAGTGCTGAGCATAACAGGCAAAACCTACTCTTCTTCTACACACCGAGATGACTGAAAGCAGCAGAAAACGGTCAGAATAGAACCTTTAAAGGCCACTCTTCTTGTGGTTGCCAGATTTTAAAAAATGAAAGAGAGAATTACTTTTTTTATAACACTGTGATAGAAATATTTCAAAGTCTTCATTTGCAAGTAAAGGATAATACAGAATTTTGAATTTTATTCAGAAAAGAAAGAAGTTAGTGGAAAAAAGACATTCTAATTTTAAAAAAAAATATTTTTCTTACTATTCAGTGTTTCCCCCAGAAAACTTGCTAAGCTCAGTGCTCAGGGTGCATCCAGCTGGCCGCCATGTTTTTAAGTTAAAAAATGTTTAAAGTTGACAGGAAGTTTCAAAATATCATTTGATAGTTATGCATTATTGGAAGACTGGAAGATTAATACCCAACACCAACTATAAATTCTTTATAATAGGGCAATCTTTAAAAAAATAAAATAAACAATGCTAAGCCTGGTGGGAGCACAGGTAAATCCTGGTGGCCCGCCAGGCTTATAATACACTGAGGGAAACCCTGCTGTTAAATTGATTAAAAACATTAGTTAGTTATGGTCAAAATTAAAATATTAGCTCCTATAATGGATTTTAGATTTGTACATTTGGTTCTCAGGCAACCTGTGCCTCACCAGTCATAAAAATCACAATGCAAGATTTGCCTGATGTAGTAGATGTGCATACACACACTTAACTTCACTTGAGTCCTTAAATAACTCAGTGTAAAATAAGTCTGGGGTATAATTTGAAATCCTCGTTTTGCCCTCACCCTGATGGCCGCCTTGTTGCAGAACACACGGTTGATCGCCAGCCAGGTGGGCAGGTCCAGCAGACTCTGCAGAACCTCCTCGTCCAGCTCCAGGTTGGTCAGCTGGCCCTCCCCCTTCAGCGTACTCAGGTTGATCTTGTCCGGCGACAGGTTCTTAGCAAACCTACGAGACAACGGGACGGCGCCAAGCTTAGCGGCTGAGGATATTTATAGGAGAGGAGTTGTTGGCAAACAGTCGCCACCGGATACGCTGCTGGTGCATGAGATGTTTACAAAAAAAACACCCACATCTAAGGGCTTGGAAAGTGGCCTGCGTCAAAACTCAATGTCAAAACTTGAATTTTAACTAATATTTCTACAGTTTCTAGCTGGAACCGGGGATAAATCTACCAGGGTAGAAATATTCCCAAATGGTAAACAGCTGAACCGTGTTGTCAGGGCAACACGCATGAATTAAAACTTTGCTTTGAGAAGAATTAAAATCAACTAATGACTACCTTCTGACAATTAATAAATTAATCTCATAAAAAAGCCACTTTTTCCAGATTTTTCATTTAACCTCTTATGCTTTTGTATACAATAAGAGAAAAACATTAAAAGATGCAAATAAACAAACATTTAAATGCAATAACACAGAATCCCTTTAGTGAATTTGAACAAAGTGAAGCTAAAACTTTCCCACTTGAGGAGATTAGAGTAAAACATTTACAGACAAAAGTGCCTTTATTCTAAATTCAAAAGCAGTTTTGGTTTTATTACTTCTCTAAATGTCATTTATTCAACAAATGCCATTTTTTGACTCTACTCCAGTTAATTGGTTACCAAGTCACTTGACAGTTATTTCAATAATCCATTCATTACAATTAATCGTTTCAGCCCTAAAAGGTTAGGTTATAACCTGTAATCACTTTGAAACGAATAGAGAAAGTTTCCCAAAATCTATCATGGTTATTTCTTTTATCAGAGCTGATCAAGACAAGATTGACTAAAGTCAGTCTAGACAAAGGTTCTGGGTGGCCTAGTCAAAGTCTAAGCTTAAATCTGATTGAGACATTAAACAGGTCAATTATCCTCAAAAACCCTGAAATGGGAGAATTGTGCCACTGAAATGGAAAAGACCTCATTCAAGCTGTTATAAACACTGATACTTTATTGAGGTCAAAGGTGACAGTCTGGATATCAAAGGCAATTACTTCCTCCATGTAAGACCAGTCTGATTTTCATTACTTTTTTTATCTAAATAAACTCAAACCACCATTTAAAAAAATGGCTTTTTACACAAATTACATAAACGTTGTGGCTTCTGCAACCACAAAATAAAGACAGGCTAATAAAAAATGTTCCAGGTTATTAAGTTCTGTGAGTAAATATTGGTCTGATAGATTTGAACACACAACCTGGATGCCTATGACCTGAGTGTTTTCCACCCACACTGTGTATTAGTTAATAGTTACCAGAGTGGTCTGGTACTAAAGGTCTTATTGACCCATTAATCTCTGCAGCTCAATCTAATGAAATGATTTACCAATCTCACCATCTGCTACTGCAGTACAAACTGACAATGTTTGTCAACCTGGTTTGGTCATCAAACAGCAAAGCAGACATAAATTATTGTTTTCAGCACCACAAAAGTCATAAAAATAATACTTTAGCATAAGAAAGTGCATAACACTAATGATTCAGGTAACCCTAAGCTGCTAGTCAGCTAATCTTTCACACACAATCAGATTAAAGCTGTAAACCGACAGGATCAAAGCTCAGACTTTGACTATAAATAAAAAACCTGGATGGTAACTGGTAATAAACAGAAATTAAATTACTAGTTAAGAAGATCTCTGGACCAAAATGGGCAAAAATATTTGTCCCAGTTCAGTTGGAGGTTAGAAGACCAATGAAATGGTTTCTAGTTGTCTAGGCGATAAGGAACTGAATCCATCAACAATGGTTTTGATACATTCAAACAGCTTCACTGCAACAAGGGTTATCTAGTACTACTAAGTGTCTGATTTGATGAGATATAAACTAAACTGTTCTGTTTTTAATGGTAATCAGGTTAGATTTTGAGGTGAAGTTGGTAACAAACCATAAACTTTCCATGTTTGATTGTAGCATCAGGACTTCCAGTGGATGGCTTTAAGGATTAGACCAGTAATGTGCCGTAACTCCACTATATTTGATCACGTTACACTAAATCTTTCTAAAGTCGACAACTTGCTAGGCAATCCTAACAACTCACCCAACAACCTCATGTTGGACACTAAGCTCCTAGCTAGCTTAACACATGAGCTCATTCGGGAGTTCACGAAATCTACTAGAAATGAGGAGATTGAGAAGTTTATGGTTGGAATACTTCACAGTTGCTTGAATTAGCATTGAAAGACACCAGTTAACAGTTTAAGTGATTGCAGAAAGCATGCGTTAACTAGCTAGGTAGCTTCAAGATGGCTGCTACCAGACAGAAAAACAACTGGATTCTTATCTGAGACTGCTAAATCTTTGGTGTTTTACGTGTAGCTGCTGTAAAACTTTGCCACCCCAAGCCAATAGTGTATGAATGACTTGATCCGGAGCCAATTATCAAAAAGCACATGATGTATAGTTGAACTACTGCAGGGGAGTCAAACACATTTTAGTTTTGGGCCAAATCAAGATCACGAATGCTCTTAAAAGGCCGGTTATGCCAGAATGCATTCATAAAACCTGATTGATATCATTTGGCAGTAAACGGATAAAAACTACATTGAGTTGATTGATAAGCACATTTGGTGTTTAGTCTAGAATCTAGAGGGCCACATAAAAAGCTATGGCGGGCCGGATTTGGCCCACGGCCTTAAGCTTGACACCTGTGACCTATTGGAACAGGAATCTCTAAATTACAAAACATTATAAAAGAGGTTAATGAACAAGAAATTCTGACTTTAGCTGGTTATTTTTCCAAATTGGACATTGACATTACGATACAAATAAATATAAAAACCCAAATCAAAAGGTACGTAGAACCAAAATAATAAGACTTGAAGAAAGTTCCAAACAAAAAGATGTGCAAACCAAACACCAGTAAGTAACTGGATACATGTAGGAAGATAAAAGCTACATCCAGCAGGAGACATAATGAGGTGGTTCGTTAGCAGCAGAACGGAAGAAACCTTCCACTGAACAGCGCTTTGTGATTCAACGAACTGATTCAGTCAAGTTAGGGTTGTTTTTCACTCAACATAATCTCAAAATAATTCAGCTTTAGGGTCACAAACAAATCCTCGACACACCAGAACAAGTTAAAACAGGCCTTTAAAAAACAAAATGTGGATTATCTAGAGAAAGGCACGTTAAGTTTGTCTCTGAGGATGATGTTATGGGAGCCTCTCCACCTTGTGGCGAGTGAAATATTCATTTAAGCAGCTGATCAAGTGTCAAGCAGCTAGTTTGGCTTACCCTCTCACTCCTTATCTGGCTTCTCAGCCTCTCATTGGTCACATCCTGCTTCCAACTCCATAAATAAATCAATACTGTAATTTTGCTAAATGTTTGCAATCAACAGCGCTGCCATCAGCACTATTGGAGTTAAAACTAAAGAAAAATCACACCTGCTGACCTTTTTCCAGTACAACAGTTCGAGTATAGAGTCATATTTCCCGTCCTTTTCGTCTCAATAGACTTCATCCATTATCCCAGCCAGCAAGTCTGTGCTCATCAGACCAAAACCAGGTTCGTAAAAAGGTTATAGGAGACCACTGAGGAGAGCGAGTGGTTTTAAATGAAATATTAACGACAGTAATATCCAAACCTGCATTCCTCCCATTTGGAGGTTAAAGAGCACAACTTTCCAAAAGTACTTTTTCCTTTGACATAAAGGTCAACTTGAAGGTCTTCTGTCCCAAAAGGTTAAAGAATAAAAAATAATATGCACCAATTTTAATATAATTCTTCTCTTAAATCAATTTTTACACAATAAACCACATAAGGTTTTCATCTGAGAGCCAATGGAAATGGGCTGGTGACTGAGCAGAGATGATTTTCTGCTTCACTGGCCAGTAAGAATCTCAAAAATCCAATAATTTTCCCCATTAGTGAATGCACCATTCCAGGTGACACTCATAAATCCAGAGTGGAGGTTGTTAGTGAGTGAAAAAGACTCAAAGTTTGTGACTTTTACCATCGATCGAGTGCCTGAAATGTAAAATCTGAAAAATCAGAACCAATTTTGTAAAAATTGAACCCAAATCTCTTATTTGAGCATTTAGGTTCAAGTTTAGAACTCATCAATTAGATACATATTAAAGACATATTCAGCTATCAAGCCAGTTCCTCTTATGGATTGTAGTTTTGCTAAATTCAACGGAAACATGTCTACAGCTATGATAATGCATCTTTTCTCTTAACTACACCCTGCAGACATTCTGGCACACCAAACTGTGTGCAGGCGTCTGTGGATTTGCAGAATGGGAACAGCTTTTCTGTGTTCCCTGATGATGAATTTGTGGTGCGGCCTGATGACAGCGATGCCAGCAGGAGTCTGGCCTTAAGGAAAAATGACCAGAGTGAGTCAGACAACAGCCAGCTTATTTTATCCACCCAGACGGAGGCGGCCTAAATTGTGAAATATATAAAAAGACAAACAGGAGAGACGGCGTGTGCAACAACAAACATCCACAAGGCAATCTCTCTGCTGTAAAGGAGTGAGAATTTTAATCAGGCAAAGTTTACCGAGGGATAAAAGAGAGAGAAAACAACACTGAACAAAGAGTCTCTTGGGTTTATTTAGGTTATTATTTTTCCATGAATGTGTATACTGTATTCCCAGGAAGTCTTGTGTCGTTCATCCAAACGACTGAATTCAGGGGTTCCAATCATTTTCATGGCTCTAAGTGAAGAACGAGTTGCTCTTAGGATCTCATAGACTGTAGTACCTATATTATAGCAAGGTGGACTTGATTAACAATAAAAATATTTTAAAAAAATACACAGAGAGAGTTCAAATTTAAGCCTGCACAAAGTAAGAAAGAATTTTTCTGGTATGTTGCCAATCCACATGTTAAATCCTTATTCTTTCTAAATTTACTTCATAAAATAACCTATTTATTATCTAGAAAAGCATGGTATGGGATTTTCTCTTTTTGCATGTTGATTATTTGATTTACTGCTCTGGACACGGTTCCTTATAATCTATGTAGATGTCAGACATTAGGTTGAAATCTAGATAAATATGATTGAAATGCAAACGTTACTAAAGATGAGAAATGATGGGAGTGAGTGACTGATAAACAAAAAACAAAAAAAGAAAAGCACAGAACCCCACTGTGCTTATTTATTTTAATTAAAAGAAGGCAGAGTGAATACATTTAATAATCTTTGCAGTTTCAGCATTATTCCAACTTCTAAGTAATATTTTGATTGAGAGCAGAGATTTGCAAATCAGGTGATGTCTCACTGGCACAGAGCTGATGTAAACAATTAAGAGCTTCATTAGTTGCATAAGGAGTGGTAGAAATAGAGGACCTCAAATACCTGAGCTGTTAAAGGCTGTGAACTGTATCCTAAAAGGTCATAATTTGCTCACCGCTGTTTAAATAAGCAGAAGTGTTTAATTAAGAAAAACTAGAGATATCAGTCCTGATATATATTTATTTATACTGCAAATTCCTAATTGCACTTTTTGTCTCTTTTAGTTTCTTTACTATTTATTTTACATTGGCTGTTCAAGGTTTCCCGCAGAAAACTTGCTAAGCCCAGTGGTTGTGGCGCTCATGTAGTCATTCATCCTGCGTTTTTGAGTTAAAACATGTTTAAAGTAGACAGGAAATATGAAAATATCACTTGATAATTATGTGTTATTGGAAGATTAATATCTGAACACCAACTATAAAGTCTTAAAAAATGAAAACATCTTTTAAAAACTTAAATAAGCAATGCTAAGCCTGGTGGGGGTACAAGTAAAGCCTGGTGGCCCGCCAGGCTTATAATGCACTGGGGTAAACCCTGCTGTTGTCCTAATTACACTGAATATTGTGAAGCTATTGGAGTATTTAAGTGCTGTACTGATGCAGAGTTATCAAAGAAATGTGTACATTTATCTGTTTTTTTAAAAAAAGAAATGTTTTAAGTCAATTCAGCTGTTTTGCTGCATCATATCGGCATCGGCTGATACTAATCCTCACAAATTGGAAGTGGAAAAGATAAATCATGCATCCCAAAGAGACACTACATTTAATGTTAGTTTTGTTGAGCTATTCAAATTACAAACAGCTGTTAACTTGTATATTTCTGCTGATGAACCCAATTAACAGTTAGGGTTGAATCATTTTAGTTACATTTGCCCTAGGGCTGACCTCATTATGAATTTGCTTTGAAGAACTTCCTGTTTTGCTCTAAAACGTCACATCTCATGTTTTTTAGAGTTCAAAGCTACAAGAAGTCAGGATCCCAAAGCAAAAGTTAAAAACCCAATGATGGTCGATATTTAAAATCATTTCAACAAAGCTGCGGGTCTCACCTAGAAGAAACTAAGCCCTGGTTAAACATCAGCTGGATGCCAAAGTCTGCAGGAATCCTGGCCAAACGTAGAACACACTCAATCCTAACACAGAGCCTACACACACAATGGCTTCACAGAGCTGTGCTGATTAGACACCCACAGCCCCACACTCAGTCATGACTCATGCAGTAATAGCTTTCCCACCAGCAGTGACTCTTCACACTGGATCATCGCTGCTTTGCATCATCATCTCACAGCTTACTGCAGGATGGAAAGAAGCAGCTCATGATGACAAACACGGCAGCAACAATGGAGCCATTTTTCATGGTGAAACCAATCCTCCAGGGACGGAAAAGAGACTTTCGGCTTAGTGTCATCTGGGAAAAGGGTGGGATCATCTTCACTCATCAATGCCAGGATTATTACTTCCTTTAAATACAACAAAGACGGCAATGAGTCTGATTAAAAAAAGGAGGACTTGCTTAGATATTTTATAAAAGCGCTACCTCCTCGGTTTGTTGGTTGACTGTCAAGTTGACTGATCTTGTTGATGAACTAACAATTACTTAATAAGTGGCTATTTTATTCAAAACCTGACTTTCTCTTGTATGAAGATTGACTGTTTCCATAATGTAAAGGGCTAACGTTTTCATAATATGCTGGATTAAAGAAAAAAAAACACTGTGAAACTTAAGGGAGCTTGTCGAATGCTTATATTTCAAAACAGAACCGAATAAAGTGCCTTTTGGATCCCATAGTTTCTCTTTTCTGGACTGGGATAGCTCCGTCATCTTTATTTCTGTATCAATTCATCCGTTTCAGGATAACCAGAGGTGCCCTCTGCTGGATTGCAGCCAATCTCCAACACTACATGGTTAATAAATCATTAATTGGTAATTAATCTAAAGTCGCTTGTTTGCATTCCTAACAATAGATTATAATTGAAGTGGGAACAAAATCCCACTGTGAGAAATTGATTGGATTTCTCTACATTTCTGAGTATGAAGTGACTGTAATAGATTATTCATCATGAAGCATTGTCACACATCTTTCCTAGAGGTGCCAATCAGTGAGGGGAGTGCTGTTTGTGTCTGTGTAACAGAATCTGGCCGGTAGCCAGACTTCTGTGTCAATACACAAACCCGTATTTCTTTCGCAGACGAAACACAGTTAGTCTCACGTCCCCCCTGGGGGCTACCTGGATATGACCTTCTATGAAAACCTTTATTGATTAACCTCTAGCACAGGGACGCTCACTTGTGACTCTGAATCTGATGCAAACCCGAAGAGAATTAGAAAGGCAGAAGGTTGATCTTAAATTTTGACACCTCCTCCATAATCTGTAGCTGTGTAAGCACACCTACGGTAGGTATAAATAAGCTGCAGGAGAACAAACTGTTCCTGAGGGATGAAGATGAAGAAACATGCCGGCGCGTAGTACGCAACAATCGCTGCACCCTCAATGAGGAGTAAATGAGGTAATGGTGCTTTGCCATTCTGACAGCATCACTGTTTCTGTGATGTCACTGCACCGGACAGGCGCCGGATTGGCTGCCCATCAGTGAGGTCAGCGTCTGCTCTGCAACCGACCAATAAGGCCGACGCAAAGAACCTTAAAGCTGGACGACATCACTACTTCTCCAGTCATTTCCTGCTAACGCTGCTGAGGGCCACGCACAGTCACGTGCAAACACACTTAATGTCAAAACACACAAGTACACGAGGACAGAGGAGGACAAGTGCTGCCTCTAGCTTTAGGTGTGTGAAGGACAAAGCAGCATGCTGATGAAATTCGGTGTCAAAAGTCCAACTCCCTGAACTACAGAGTCGTTTCTGACGCCACCATCGAGCTGCTTCGGTTTTTAAACAGTCAACAGCCCCTAAAGATAAATGACATCCACTTAAAATTCATTCAAATAAAATTGTTATAAATTCTGTTTCCTGCATGCTTCGAGGTTTCCCAGGAACAAAACAGGGAAGCATTGAAAGTCCCTCAAGAGTCGGTGGAAAAAATAAATAATTCATGGAAAGCTCTGTGGAGCCGAATGCTACTCATAACAGCAGGACATACAATCTATAAATAACTAAAATCCACCCTTCCACTGCCATTTATTAGCTTCTGAGGAAAAATTAAGATTCATTTAACTTTAGATACAAAGTAACACACATAAAAATAATGTTAAAGACATAAAATCCTTTGCAATTAATTGGGAAAATATATAGTTTATAAAATAAAGTGTATGGTTTTAAGAGCTTCTTTTTGTTTTTCTTATTATTTATCATATTAAGAAAACTGTAACTGAATAGCAATAAATATATGATAGTCCTAAAACAAAGACCCATATATGACTTGCTTAATCTACAAAATGATTGTGTTATAATTATCTCCAATGTCAAAATAAGCAAATTATTAGTAATAATAAATTTGAGTATTCTGTGTTTTTATTATATTCACAAAATAAAAAAAATAATTTTGTATATTTTTATCATAATAAAAATACAATAAATATTTTTTTATTATTTATTATATGAATAATAAAGTCAACACGGCTGTAAATGGGAGGAGTTGAGAGCCCTGCAGAAGACAGTGAGGGAATCTTAACGACTTACTGAATCATGTCTACCCTCCTGATATGAAACTATATCAAGTTAAATTATTATTTATTTGCTTTATGTGTTTTCTTTTTTGTCTCAGTTTATTTTTCCGTTAATTTTATCCAACTGACTGTCCATCCAGGGAAATTGACTTGAAGTTAACCCCGTAAATTTAGTCTAAACCGTTTAAAACGTGCTAAATTTATTTTAAAAATACTTCAAATTGTTTCTTACACCCTGGAAATAATGTGACAGCATGTGAAAGCTGAGATTGTCGATTCACTCACAGCTGGTTCAACCTGCTTTAGCAAAGGAGAGCTAGCTAAGGAGCTAACCCTTTAGCCAGTTAATTAGCGACTCTCTCCATCTCTAAACCCCGCGCACTGTCTGACAGGCACATCGTAAGTAACAACATCCCACGTTGAGCTGAATTTGTTCCCAAAATAACAGCAATAATGTGTTAAAAGCCGCTTTATGGCTACCTGACAGCTGAATCTACATCTCTGTTGCTAACCTCCACTAACCACCCACCTGGAGAGATGCTTCAAGATCTGCTTCTTGATGAGCCCAGCCATGGTTGAGCTAATCCGATATTTGAGCCGCCGTCGCCGGGTACGAGCTTTCTGGCCAGCCTAACTGCTAGCTTCCCCACCTCCACTCGAGCTATAAACAAGCAGCTCAAATTCTTCTCCCCGTGTCGGTCTTCATTTCACCGCCGTCCCATCGCTTTATTCTCCGAGTGAGGGTTGAGGCCGCCGGGTAAATGACATTTCAGACGTCCGAAAGGCAGCCCCGGCAAGAGGACAAAGCATTACCGGGTGTCCTGATGAGGTTCGGGAACGGTGCAGGTCTCTGCAGTGTCATAAAGAGTCCACCTGGTCTCACCTCATCCGGGGAACTGCGTCTGGCCGCTGCCACAGCGCCCACCGGGCGGAGACAACTGCTGCCTTCAAGGTCCGCTCGGAAACAGCAGCATTCACAGTGTAAATTTTCTCTAACTCGCCTCTATTTTTGTTAAATTTATATCCACGATCTTTAATGTGACAGACACAAATTAGATACCTTAAAAAAATGAATACATCTGTTTTACCTTCATAAGACACCCATTTAGTAAATAGAATCTACCTTTGGGTTTATTAATGTCAATATAAACACAGCGGTTCTGTGAAGATATCAGACGTTTGTTGTTGGAGAACATAAGTAAACGTCCTAAACCGTAAACATCAGCAGGACAAATAGAAGCAGGTTAAGTAATAAAACAGTCATTTTTGAACGTCTCATTACTGATCAAACAATCCATCTTTTGAAAATTGAATTTTTCACAACAGCAAACACATCTATCAATCAATGTCTATCAAAAGGTCTACTTTTAGTCGTGTAATTTACACATATTTTATGGTAGTTTGGGAAGTTAATTTAAAAAAAGAATCAGAGAAGTGCAGTTTGACTCAGCAAAACACTGAGAGAGATAAAGCCAAATGTAATTATTTTTTTTTAATCTGCAAAATGTAAAATACTTTGTGTGCACATTACCCTGAACACATCACTCCTCATGATGAAACATGGTGATGCTGGTGGATACCTTCTTCTTTAGCAACAAGGAAGCTGGTTCGATTATATTTATTACACTCTGAAAAACAAGAACACCAATAAATATATCTTGAAAAAGACAGAAAATTTAAATTTGGCTGTTGGATTTTTCTGTAAAGTGGGTTCAAGATAATAAAATGCAAAATAATTCTAAGAAAATCATAGTAGAAAATAATCACAATAACTTCGAACAACTGAAGTAACATGAAAAACTAATACAAGTGGTAAAAAGTTAATAAAACAATTTAAAAAGAACAGAAAAGATGTTTAGCTCAGACTTAAACGCTCCTTTAGTGCCACCTGGTGGTGAAAAGTATAGGTAGATGAACACATTCATCATTTCGAGTAATTATTTCCAGAATGCAGCTTTGTTGTAAAATAAAATTACAAACATTACAAAGAAATTAGAGGTTTATTGTCATGTATTACAGTCAGTATTAAGAAAAATATATGTAAATTTCCATATAGGCAAACTGGAAACCATCGCAACTTTCAACTTTTAACGTCTTAGTTCAAGAACATTGACGTTCTGGGCTTTCAGATATGCAAGTTTCAGAACAGATATGTAATTATGGGATGTGGCCGCATGCAGACCGCAGCTGCCACGTATGAAAGGAGGGGCATGGTGGAGAAAAGTGGGGCGCTCCTCCCTGCGCTGCTCTCAACCGTTTGCACCAAGTTTACATCAGGCAAGCATGATCATGCAGAAGTAATAACGCGTGTTTAACAGGCGATTACACGCGTGGTTGGAGGAAGTGGTTGCTTTCTGGAATGAAAAGTGCAAGTTTTGATATCTAAGAAGTTTTGACACGACTTAGACTTGTTAAAAAGTTACAAAAGGCGTCAAAAAAAAGATAAAATCCTGCAAAACTAACGCTTCACTGGTGTTTAAAAACTACACAAGCCATTCATTGTTTCGCGAATAGCTGATGGGTTTGGGACATTTACCCAGACCCACGCAGAGTCTGTTTTTTGGACATATAGGACAGCCCCCATCCGCATACCTCGACGCTCAAAAGCCCCGTGGAAAGACACGCCGCGCTCCCTGATACGCTGCTGCTCCACAGTGGGGCTGAACTGGGAACCCTCTCTCATCCACGACTGCACAACCAGCGCGACCTCCTTCCCCTCACACTCATTTGGACCGAACCTCCGCTGAAAGATGACGACAAAAAACCGACCAAAGAACAGCGAGAAGAGCGCAGCGGCCAGCCAGGACGATGCGTCCAAGAAAAGCCAAAAGAGCGGAGGCGCCACCAACGGGGTGAGTGGCCCCGGGCCTCGGGGGCCCCGCTCAGGTAGCTGCCTCGGCCTTCTGGTAAACGCGGTGTTTTACGCCGCAATGATAGGGGCTGCGGGATTTGCGGCTTTTTATTTACAACAAGTCGTGCAGGACGTCCGTCAGATCCACGCACAGCATGAGGAGGGCGCACGGAGAGGCGCGGAGCTGGGTACCAAAATGGAGAACGTTCTTCAACAGGTGAGTTAAAAACTAAGAGAATCGATTAAATATGACTGAAACGTCACGTTACTGAGTTTAGATGGGTTTGTGTGACATATTTAAAGTTGGAGGAAACTAAAAGGATCAAATTCGCTGCTGAATTTTTAACTAGTTTTGAATGAAAGCCAGTTTAAAACTCTAATTATAACTTCACTCGATGTTCATAATCTGCCACTGAATTTAAATCTGAACAGGATTTATCAAGATGACATGAATCACTTTAGTCTCAAGTGGCAAAAGCAAGAGACACCCAACCCTTTGTCTCTTACATTGTGTGAATGTGAACTGAAATATCCTTTGTTGTTAAGAAAAATATTCTAAATCACTTTATTTTATTATTTTTATTCACAAATAATCTTCTTTTTTGTAGAGCCATTTTTTTTCTTACATTTGCTGGTCTTTTGGGTTGAAACGTTTGGCTGAAATTGTAGAAGCAGAAGCTCAGATTTGTTGGAGGACATCTTTAAAGAGCATTTGGTGTTAAGTCTGGACTTTGACTAGGCTGCTTTTTCCATGTTCCAGTCTCCTGGCTCTTAATTTTTTACCGTGGAGAAAACAAAGCACTCATTTTCTAATCTCTGTGGTGATGTCAAACATGACAAGTAAGACAAGGTCATTAAATCAGTTTACAGAATGAAGTCAGGTAGCAAATCTTAAAAAATGTCATTATGTACCAAAGATATAAACAAAATATATGAATTATAAAAAAAACTTACCTCTACAAAAGTTGATATTCACAATAAAGTGTGACGTTAGTAACAAAAAAATGAGGCCAAGACTGGCTTTCTTGAGCAAAAAACACTCAAAAGTGGGAGACACGGAAAACCACTTCATACCTGCTGTTAAGTACAATGGAGGTTCTGTGATGCTGTGGGCCTCACTTACCTTCAAAGGTCCTGCGATGCTCGTTAAAGTTCACCGTCATTGCTTTTTAAAATATATAAAAAAATAGATTTTAATTAAAAATCTGACAGAAGACTGAAAATAGTGTCCAGAAAAAAAAAAGTTTTCTGTTAACAACTGAATGTTGCAACTGCGACTATTCATTCAGGAGGATGAGGAAGATTGAGTCTTAACAATTTAGTTAATCTACTGAACAAGAGTTAATATTAGAGCTGAAATGACTAATCACTAACTGCACTCAATAAAAAGGCAATTTTTTCAAAGTGTGATTCTCAAAAATAACTAATCCACATACATTTTGCATTTAAGATAAAAAAACAATGATTTGTTGTTGCATTTTAGGCAATGAAATGTTTATTTTCTTATTCAAAAAGGGAACTGAATTATTTGCATCGTTTAATCTATTTCAGTAGACGAGCCTCAGCTTTCCTTCTGCTCAATTCTAATCTCACTTCACAGCTCAGTCTGTGATTTCTCCCATTGACTTGGATTCCTCCAGTAGAGATTTCACCTAGGCCGATTTTCTGTCTGTAGTTTTAGCAAAAGCAGCAGAAGAAGTTGTGTTGGCCACACCTTAAAATATTGAATGAAGTTGATGCAGATTTAAAAACAGTTTTCACTGATGCCAGATAAAGTGCAACACAAAGGTTTTTGCTTTGAATTTATTTTATTCGTAAAGTAAGACAAAAAAATATCCAGTGGATTTAACTAAAATGCAAACTTCGCCATCTTAGTTTAATAAGCTTGTCAAAATAAAGAAAGACTGAGTCATATTCTGTTCTTGTTACTAAACGACAAAAAAATCCAGAGAAACGTGGAAATTTAGTGTTTTTTTAATCTAGCAAACCTTCAGGACCTGTTTATGGTTTTAAATTTATAATTTACAAATCCCTTGAATTCAGAAATCTGCTCATCTCATTAAAAATATTGTGTGTTTAGTTTATTGTTTAACAGGTAAAAATAAAATAGTTTTTGCGATTAAAATTTTTCAACTTGACGGTCTTTGGCCTGCATGCCGATAAGTTTGGCCACCGCTGGCGCAGGACAAGCAGCTGGTTTTTACTCCGATTAATTGATTAATGATTGATTGTTCCTGCGTCTCGTCAAGGTGGAGTCCCTACGAAGCAACGTGGACGGACTGGAGTCGTCGCTGGGCGTCACGCGGGTGGAGCTGGAGGCGGCCGTGAGTCGCATGAAGCGGGGCGAGGTGGAGACCAGGAGGGTGGAGGAGGCGCTCCAGAAGCTGCAGAACGACCTCCTCAGGGACCTGGCGGAGGGCGTCTGGGAGGTCAAGGAGGCCCGGGAGAAGGACTTCTCCTCTCTGGAGAAAACGGTGGAGGAGCGTCTGGCTGAGGTGAGCCAGTCCATCTCCGCCAGCATGGCCGAGTTCGCCGAGGGTCAGGGCGAGGCGCAGCGTCAGCTAGCCGACCTCAGGGCCCGCCTGGGCGATGCCGCGGACCCCGCGCTCGTCAAACAGGAGCTGTCCGCCGTCGCTGAAGTCGTCGCTGAGATTAAAACGGCCAAACAGGCGGCGGACGCGACCTCCAATTCCCTCAGAGACCAGATCGGCGCAGTGAGGGAAGAGCTCCAGACGCGCAACAAGGAGGTCGCCTCTCTGTCCCAGGAGGTCGAATCGGTGAGGTCGGTGATGCAAGACACCGCCGGCAGCCTGAGGCAGGCCCTGTCTGCGGCGGAGGCCGGGGTTCAGGCCCTGCAGGACCAAACCGCCACCCTGCAGAGCGACCTGGAGCAGGTCTCCAACGCCGTCCGCACCGTGGAGGAGAAAGTGAACACGGCGGCGGCTCAGGCTCAGAAAAGATCCGACGACCTGGAGGTCAGGGTTCAATCATCTGAGGAAGGCGGGGAATCACTGACTGCTTCGCTGTCTGACATCAGCAGGAAGGTGGAGTCGCTGCTCGCCAAATACGACGGACACGAAAGCAGCTTATCTGCACAGGGGGCGGCAGTGGAGAGAGTAAGAACAGACCTGAACCAGGAGCTGGAGGAAATAAAAACCCAAATGGAGGCGCTGGATCAGACTCAGCCGCCTGCAGAGGGCTCCACCTCCCTACAGCTGGAGCTGGAGAGCTTAAAAACTGCAGTGGAAGAAGTGAAAAGCAAAGCAGACACGATAGAAAGCCAAAACCAGGCCATTCGCACCCTGCAGGAGGCGATGCAGGAGACGACGCAGGCGCTCGCTGGTTTAACAGAAGGTAAACGAGATGAAGGACGAAGCGGCCTGGAGGATCTGGAGAAGAGACTGACCGCTTTGGAGGACAGGATGTAGACCACACGAGGCGTTCAAGGGCTTTCAGGATGAGGGGGAAAAAACACCCAGACTACTTAGTCATGCAACGCCGCATCAGGACGCCAAACAGGAGACAAAACTCCACGTTACTGTTATGAAGATCTGCTTTCTAGAGCTGGAATCCAACGTCTTGACGCTGCACTTCTTGTTAGAACAAAAGAAAGAGTGAGCAAAAGCTGAGACTGCTGATCTGTGAAGTTCAAACCTACACTCATTCTGCACTGTAGTTTTCTTTTACTTTTTTAAACCTCCAATTGCAATTTTTAAGCACTCCTTTGTTTGTTTTAGAAGAATAAAAACACAAATGTTTGACCTGAAGCCGTGAATTTTTATTTTAAGGGAGTGAAATTTATAAAATTGTCTTAAGTTTCGCTGTTTATCGCTTATTGAGCCTTCTTACATTTTATTCACAGTCACAAATTTCAGTGTATTTTAACCAACAAAATCTAATTGTTAGGTAATTGTCTACTTAAATGAACGCTACAAAAAGGATGTGACGTGCAGCTTCTGTAAGTCACTGTCCTGCAGGATGACGACCCAAAATGCACGACCAGAACAGCAGTCGACTGGTTCAGATCAACAAAATATTCACATCTCAAATTTTGGCCTAGTTTTTCCCATTTGAATTTTTCTGAATTCCAGTTTTTCCCATTTTAGCTACATTTTATAAACCCAACATGAGGATTTTCTGAACAAACCAACAGCTGGTGGTCATTATTTGACCACTATGTAGGTTGTTTTTGCAATTTGAACGAACAGAAATATAATGTGAGACGCTTTTGATGAACGTTTTTCTTATTATTATCCAATCAGATGCAGAAGAAGCTAGCTTTTAAACTAGCGAAGCGGCTAGTTTGTGATTGTTTTACTAAAAATGTTTATTGCAGTAGTTTGACAGGTGATCATCAGATATAAAACAGATAACTATTTTAGGTTTTGCATTTCGCCGATGTCAGACAAATCAGCTATCTCACTGACCTGTTTAGTCGTAACACTTAAATCTCCCTCCACTGCTGTGAGGTTCAGCAAAGTCTGTCGGAGTTCAGCGATCTCACGCTCTCTTTCTGACAGATCCTCCGCCAATCTCCCGATCCTGAGCGTCAGGTCGGACACCTGCGGCTCAAACGCTCCAAAGTCTCGTTTAATGGACGCCACCTTCGGTTTGATGTCTGCGGCGAATGTCAGTGTCCGTACGAGGCGAGCGCGGCCGCTCTCCAGCTCCCGCAGGCGGTCTGATATCTGGTCGTCCATGGCGACCAGCTCAGGGATTCGCTTGCGGAGCTGGTCGATGGCCTTAGTGTTGCGTTCGGACGCAGATCGGAGGTTGGAGATTCGGTCGACGCTGCTGCCCAGGACGTCTCCGATGCGTTTGACCATGCTGCGCTCCACCTGACCGGTTTTGTCCTCCAGCTCTCCAACCTGCGACAACACGGAGTCCAACTCGGACCGCAGACCGTCCATCCGACGCACGTCCGTCCTGACAGAGGAAACCTGCAGAACCAGCACCGGAAAATATACCCACAGATCCACCAATCAGGCGTTGACAAGAAAACAAATACAGAAAAAAACTAGAGGAATTAAGACGTACACTGCAAAAACACAAAATGTTACCAAGTATTTTTGCTCTAGATTCTACTGTAAACACTTTTGTGCACTTGAAAACAGACAAAACTAACTTACAATTCGCTTTTCAGCAAGATAACAGTTTAAGTCAATAATTCCTTAATATTGTAAAAAAAAAAGTTCTACTTCCCCTGGCAGATTATTTCACTTATAACATAGGAAAAATGTCTTTATTTCAAGTGAAATTTCATCAATATCAATGATGAGATAGAATTTTAACACAATATTTTGTGGTACTATTGTGATTACGATAAAAATGATAATAAAAAAAAAACTAAGACAGAATTTATAGAGCCACAAACAAGTTTATATCACTAAACTACAAATAGAGACTTAAATGAATCATATTTTCATATTTACTGATATTTATTGATGCTTGTTTGGAAAAAATAGAAAGACTTTTAATCTGATTTTTTAACAATACTGGGATTTATCGTGCGATATATCAAAAATCTTATAAGAAATTTATCACGATAAATGATACAATAATTCCCCACCTGTATCAATTACTTAAAACGAACTTCTTTATTTTGATGAAAAGTCATTTGTTGCTCAGTTTTATCTTATTTTACGATATTTGCACTAAGAAGTAGACCAAAAAACAAACTTGATTTTGTGTTTTTGCAGTGTATACAGCCCTAAAAACACCTAAGATCTGTGGAGTTCTTAAGAAACATTCAAAAGAACAAATTAAAGTCCAAAACTGATTCAATGTAATGAAGGGTTTTTGTCAACTTCAGGACAGAACTCTTCAAAAGACAATTCTTCTTTAAAAACTAGGAAAAAGTTGTTGTGTTAATACTGAGAAAAATTAATGAAATCAGTCACATTCTTCCAGAAACATATTTGCGAGAAAAGAAAAAAAAAAAATCAAACGCACCTTGTTGGCGAAGTCCTTTGTAACGGCCGAGGTTCGCTCTTCGATTTGCGTCACCGCGTCTCTCAGCGATGTCAAGCTGCCGTGGAGCTGCGCTCGTTTCTCGCTCAGCCCGGCGGCCCAGTCGTTCAACTGGACGACGTCCCGCTCCAGAGCCTCCAGCCGGGGCTGCAGGTTCCCCCGCTGGGCCACGAGATCCTCCAGCATCCGCTGCACGGTTTCACACTGAAACAGGAAGTACAGTTCACCACCCAGAAGACAAAAACGTAAACAACTGGGAGAAAAAAACAGGGACTTTGTTCTCTTTTTACGCAGTAAAATTCAAGCATTTTTAAGGTGAGTTTCCAAACTTTCCCAGTAGCAAACTGGACTCAAAAACGATGCAAATTAACTAAAAATGAAGACAGTTTCAATTCACTATTATTTGATTTCATTTGTTACTTTTATTTATGTTTTGTGGTATTATTCTATATTCTACAGCAGGGACCAGATAAAACTAAAATATAACAAGGTTTTACATTTTCAAATGTCTGTAAACCCGACTGGTCCGAGAACAAAACACTAATTTAACAACAGAAAGATGAAGAAACTATTTTTATTTCATTTACACCGATCAATAAGTCACAGAAAAATTAAGAATAAATATTCATTACATCGAAACAACCCAAACAAATCATTGGTAAATGACATTCTTGCTCAAATTAAATGCCAAACAAACAATATACAAAGAAAGTAAGAAAAAGAACGCTTAAAAAAATATTCACGCTACGTTTTCTGGCATTTAGTAAATATAAATAGTTTTGGTAACTTTCAATAACCTAAAACAAAATAAATTTAATCTGATTTAACCTCAGACAGTGAGAAAAAAAAAATATTTTCAATTATTTTTCTTTCTAAAATTATATTTTCATTGAACCAGCTCAAACAAAATGCTTTCACTTTTTTCAGTGCTTGAAAATAAATGAAAAAGAATAAAAGTGTTGCTTTTGACCTCTGTATGACTGACATCAAATGTTTCATCAGTGCTGTGAACTCGATAGTGTGCAGTAACAACGTCTGAGGTAAATAAGTAAAATAAAACACTTGAGCAAACTAAAAACCAGCAAGAGAAAACATTAAAACACTCGTTCTGCAACGTCAGTAAAAAATATTTCTATTGTTTAATCTATCAATTATTCTGCAGATTTTTCATCATTTAAACCTTTTTATACAGTATTAAAAATGCTAATAAACAATTAAATTCCATGTTTAAAGAAGAACATTAACATTTTATTGTCTAAATTGCAATAAGAGCATATCTTTAGGGAACTATTGATTATTTGCAGCTACAATAAATACTGCTAGCATCAACATATGGAAAGCTCAGGCTTTTCTGCTTGACTTTAACATATTGTAGGAATGATATATTAATTTTGGATTAACTGATTAATAACTGGGTTCCAAAAGGTGCTTTATAACAAACTGAAGCTAAAACTAACAACAAAGGAGACAAAGGATTTTTTTTTGTCTTAAATGAAACATTTTTATACTTCCTGTACAATTTTGGTTTAATTTCTGCTCTGAGTGTGTCGTTCTTTCAGCAAGTTGACTTTTTTTGAGTCTCTATACTCTAGTTAACGATTAATCGATTACTAACACTGCAAAAACACAAAATCTTACCAAGTATTTTTGGTCTAGTTTCTAGCGAAAATATGACAAAACTATCTTACAAGCAACTTTTTAGCAAGATATAGGGGCTTGTTTTAAGTAAATAGTGATTAAAAAGGACTTGTTCTATTGGCAGATAAATGTTTTAAATAATCTGCCAATGGAACAAAGATTTATTCATTAATATTAAGGAATTATTTACTTGTTTCAAGTAAACGATATCTTGCTAAAAAGTAACTTTTAAGTCATTTTTGTATTATTTCACGTTTACTAAGATATTTACACTAGAAACTTGACTAAGAATATTTGGTAAGATTTTGTGTTTTTGCAGCGAAATTAGTTGACCATTACTTTAAAAAAACAAACAAAAAAAAGATTAATCGTTTCAGAACTAGAAAAAAAACTATCGCTGCACATCCACCTGATCAGAGAAGATGACTGCAACAAAAATGGTTCTACAAAGTATCACAAACACCTTTTAGAGTTTTAACTGTAAAACCTGATTAATCACGATTAATCATTTCAGCCCTAAGTGTCATCATGATGTTCAGTCAGTTCGCTCAGCTCTTCCTCCAGCCACAGCTCCTCCTCCTCCTCCTCATCCTTCCACTCCTCATCCTCCAAAGTGCCGGAGTTGGTCAGGGTCCCGCCTCCGTCTCCCCTCAGCACCATGGTGAGTTCTCGGACCGCCTCCTTGACCACGGACAGCTCGTTCTTCATCTTCAGGATGCTGTTGTGGGCCTGCAGGTGGTCCAGCTCCTGCCTGATCTCCAGGATCTCGTTCAGAGCTTTCAGCATGCTGTCCTCGGTGCCGAACACCTGCAGCGTCACTTCCTCCAGACGCTTCTCTGCCCCGCTCAGGTCGCCGTTCAGCTTCAGGATGGAGCGCACTGCCTCCTCCACCTTCGGCAGCTGCTCCTCGCACTGCTGGGCGCGGGGGATGTGCTCATGGAGTTCAGAGGTCAGCTCAGCCTCCCTCTTGGTCAGGCTGCCGATCTGCTCCTGCAGCTTGTGGATCTGCTTGGTGTTCCAGTCCAGGTGCTCCTGCGCCCGCTTGGCGTCGTCCTCCTCCGTCCGCTCCAGAACGCGGGCGTTCCTCTTCGTGCTGTCCTCCAGCTCCTCCAGCCTTCTCGCCAGCGCCCGGGCCCTCTGCTCGGCCTCGTTCACCCGCTCCGTGGCGCCGGCGTGCGCCTCGCGGGACTCGGCCTTCAGGGCCGCCAGGTCCGCGGTGACGGCGGCCAGCCGCTCCTGCCACGTCTCCGTCACGTTCAGGAAGCGGGCGTTGACCGCCTGCAGGTCGCGGGACGCCAAGTTCTCGTCGGCCTGCATCGCCATGGCGACGGCGTGGAGGGCGGAGATGTCCTTCTGGAGTCTGGTTACCGTGGAGACGGTAGAGAGCGCCTCCTGAAGGTCGTCCTCGGATGCAACGAGCTACAGCCGCAACACAAAAAAGGAGCGCGGTTTCTGCGGAGCTGCTTGAGTCTTTCATGAGTGACAGTGTTGCCAGATTGGGTGGGTTTTCACCCAATTGGACTGATTTCAGCACATTTGGCTGTAAAAACTAACTTTAGGTGGGGTTTTGGATTTTTTATTTTTTTTACAAAGCTATTAGAGAAATTATCTCGAAATAGTTATTGTGTGGCAGAAAAGAACAAAACGTTTAATAAAAAGCCATATTATTGCACTTACCTCATTAGTTCATTTATTTTTAACCTCTAGAATCTGTCAAATGTGACATCATCAATGATTAGTCAACAGTTCACCACGTGTCACTATGTAGTAGTGTTGTAAAACAGAACTCCCAGGGCAACATCATAAACTAAAATGACATACAGCTACAAAAAGCTCAAGTCCGATTATAGTCAAAGAGTCTTAAGTCCTTCTCAGTCCCAATAGGATCAGGTTCTGGTCAGAATATAACAAAGAACAACAAAAAATGTCACAAATCTGAACGCAGTCGATGACGTATGTTACACGATTATATCTAAGGCTGGAAACTGTCAGATCTGGCAACCCTGCTGCTGTGGCGGTCCAAACCAGCCGCATAGTTTGCTTATTACTTGACTATTTCTACGACTCGGGTTAAATTACACTAAGCTTTAAAATTAAAAGAAAATATTTGAGACATTTTGAGAGAAATGGCCTCTAAACTTAGCGGCTGCTTCACTCTAACTCCAGCCGTACCTTCTTGGAAACTTTCACCATCTCTTCCTCCATCTCCAACAGGCTGGAGGTTTTCCCGTGCAGAGCTTTATACTTGTCTTCCATTAGAGAAAACCTCTCATTCTGCTGCAGCACCACCCTGAAACACAAAACGCACTCAGCCAAGAAGCAACACACAAAGGAAAATTAATTTAAAACTATAAATGTCCTAACTTACCAGCTCAAAACTCCGCATGCTACTAGCGACAGTAAACACATCAAACCTTTAATGTCTGGACCTGAGGACGTTTTATTTGCTCCACTGTTCTCTCCGTCTTCCGTTTTCACTTTTTGTGCCTCACCTTTACCGTTTGCAGGTGAATTTTGCGGCATTTCATCGTTTTGCTTTTGAGACTGCGTCTTTTTCCTCTGTTTAATTTCCGTAGGCATTTCGCAGTTATAAAATCCCGCTTTTAAACTATCGTTACCTGGCTTTAATCTTTAAAAATATAGTCAGTTATTCCATATGTAGCAGACAAAAGCAGGATATCCTACTTAAAGACAAATTCATAGTGAATTAAGCGATAAATATCTGATTTTACCAGCGGAGATTAGCTAAAGTTACCGCTACTGCTCCCAGGAAAAGTGCTGCCTTCATGGGAAATTGGTCAATTTAAATTCAAACTGTACCAAAGCAGTACAACTAATACATTAGTAGTTGCTCGCGTCTTTAGTTCTGTCTTAAATCGTAAATGACTATTCCATACCTAATTTAAAATCTTAGTTACTCTTTAATTGTGTACACACAAGGTATAGCAGTGCCAAATACTAAAAGTTCCGACAGAGCAGGAGCTTCCATGAACGCAGCAGCAAGCCACGTTGGCGAGAGAATTTGTTAGGAATTTCATCATTTATTTGAATATTTTATGTACAAATAAATTACTTAAATGTCATAATAAGACAAATATTTTGATAAGATTATATAAATAATGTACCGTTTTAATTGGTTATTTAAAGTGATTTCCAGTCTATTCTTATTAGTTCTTTGTTTTGCAAAATTAAACTTTTTTTGCCTACATGCAAAATCCCACTTGCCGAAAAAAATAACAGAAAAGTTAAGGCATAACAAACCTGAGTCAAAAATGGACAAGATGATCATCAGTAGCTTTATTTTATGTATAAATGATAACCAAAAGCTCTTTACAACACTGTACTACACAGCTATTACTGAAAACTATGATTTCATCTTATTTTCAGGATTTGTCTTGTACGAATTACAGAGGGAACATGCAAAATTAAAAAAAGAAAAACGTGTAACAAATCAAAACGGCATACAAAAAAGAGACAAAGCAAACATAAATGCATCTTTAACTCAGAGACCAGAGACAACAAGGCCAAAGCTGCCATGTGCAAATTTTCAAACTAATTTTGAGTAAACGGAAAACAAGAATCACACCAAAACATTACAATCAGGTCGAGTAAAAAAACCTTGATACTTGGGCCAAGGCTTATGGTGATGGGAGCAAACAAATATTCTGTTAACGGTGTAAAATTCTTTGACTTTTGCCTCCAAAATAAACAAAAAGAAAACATGCTAATGTTAGCATCCTATTCAAAATAGCTCTGAGCAGTCAAGTAATGGATAATAGACATTTAGGAGGTATGAGTAGTGCATCTTTTGGACGGTAACAGACTTCCAAAAAAAACATCAAAAAAATAGCAGATGGTTGTTTAGGAAATCTGGCTCCAACGCCTAACTGTCACATTTTCCAAGCAAATCCTCGGCAGTGTTTAGTGGATAACTCCTCCTCTGACTGTGTGGATTCCTGGACGTTTCTTTCTTTTAACCAGCAAACTATGGAGTTGAACCAGGACATGCTGTCAAATCCACTTTGCATGCCAAATATATACAGATATTTCATCAAGATTAGTTAAGTAACTAAAGAGGCGGCAATTTTCAGAACGGGACGGTTTATATTTATCAAAAAGCAGAGACAAAGATTTAAAAAAAAATAACAAAAATGACAAGATTTCCTACAGAAGAATTTTGTAAATTCATACAAAACCAAACTGTACCAGCAGTAAAGGCACACGTTTAATTTTAGTAAAGTTTAATATTACAATAGTGTCAGCCAAATTTGAATTAAACACTTTAAATAGTGTAATGAACCTACTTGAAGTAAACTGATTTTTTTAAAATGGTAATTAAGTAACAAAAAAAAAAATATATATATATATAGTGATCGTCTTTGGTGATAAAATTCAGATGAGGAAACCGGTTTTACATTTATAATTTAGTCTTAAAGATTTTTTGTGCCTTTTCAGCTAACCACCCGACTCCATGATAAATATGAGCATAAATATTATTTGCCATTTTTTTAAAGATGCATTTCAAACTATTTTTCAAGGCGGAATGATTATACAAAACAATCCATCATTTTTAAAGACACTAAAATTGCTTATTACCTAAAAGCTTCACCCTGACATAACAAAAAAACAACAAAAAAAGAAAGAAGTAGTTTAACTGAAGCCCAAAATTAAAAATGACATTCATGTCCATGATGGATGTTAATAAACCTCTGACCATATTGTATGAAAGCTTAAAGAATCAGATCTTCTTTTGGTAACTTCATTTGTATGACCTCAACTCAAAGAATCAATAGTAGCTTACATTTAGAAACCCAGCTGGTTCCGTACGGTTTCTGCTGTCTTTTGGTCTGCTCTGTAAGGAAGCAAACCTAAGTGCACTTCAGGGACCTAAGTGCACTTCAGGGACTAAAGTGGATTTTAGTCCACTTCAGGGACTAAAATCAGCAAAAATCCTTTTGCTGATTTTCTGAATCAGCAAAAGGAACCTGTAACAGCATGGTGATCTGGTGAAACCCAAATAATGTGGACTTGATCAGATAAATAATAATAAAAAAGAAACAAACGTTAAGGAAAAACTCTTCATGACACCACGAAGATACTCCATCTGCTAATTACAGCACTTCTAAATACACAAACCCAGAAACCTTAAAGCAGAGTAATTGATATTCAAGTCTCCAAGTTAAACAAAAATCATCTCTTTTTTCCTTTTTTTTTTTTTACATCTGCACACGTTGTTTAATACCAAAAATATACAAAGAATAATTTTGGTGGTAAACGTGCAGACTTGCTACGAGCGTCGATGTCTCAGCTCCTGGAAACGCGATTTATGTTCGCACTGCCACTTAGGAGTTGTAGTGGTCCTAAAAAAAGAAGCAGAAGATAACCGAGTTATTAACAAGATGTGAACGAGTGATTTTATTCAATGAGTGTTGAGTGTTTGACTAACCTGGATTGTGCTGACTACGCCGCTGGCCATGACCGACAGTTTCCCTGCGACTGAGCGCACGCCGAGTTTGAGTTGCGACATGTCGGGAGCGTTGGGCAGCACGTTGCTCAGACGGTATGAACTTCCTGTAAACATGAAGCGAGAGTCAAACACAAGAGAAGAGGTCCAGATGTGACAGTTGGGAAAACTCCCTCACAAAAAGCTAATCCCTGATGAGTAAAACACAAACTGATCATGTGTAGAAAAGTGGGACTTTCAGGTGCTTCCATTCGCTACTGTTATGGTTATCACAATCACTGCAGGGCGAGCTGATATTAATTCCTCTGATGACACGAGAGAAGAAACTGCATTTACCTGAAAGCTTTCAGAATATAACGGGCAGACTTGTCTCAAAACAGAGCTTTTAAATCCCTCAGCAGGGTGCTGGTTTGCCGGATGTCCAACCTACTACTTTCAGACATTTCTCCTGACTTCCTTCTGCTATAGAATACATTTCAACTGCCTTGTTTTTTATTCACTCACAATTTTTGACACATTTCTCAATTTTACATTTAGAAAGAATAGAAGTACCACGAGGAAGTCCGGAAACGAGATTAAAACGGAAAATGTGAAAAAAAAAAAAAAAAATCACAAAAGATTTTCTGTCATTTATAAATTTGTAAGTTCTGTACTATGTGTATAAAAACTGACCAAAAAGATAAGCTGTGTCTTACCAGTTTCTTTCTTTGGATCATCAAAAAGGTCCGCTGAACTTATCGAGGCGCTCCCTGAAAACCTCTCCAGTCGCGTCCTGGTTTCGTACTGAAGAGAAAAACATTTAGTTTTTAAAACACGTTTGTGAATCAATTTGTGTGTTTGATTCCCTCTTTCTCCAATTTCCCTAAAATTGTGGAAATAATTTTATTCATTTTATAATATTGAAATGCAGATTTTACTCATTTTGTACCTCAGAGTTGTCTTGTTTTCCAAAATACATGTCAGATGAGATCGCCTTGACATCACCTCCAAACTTTTTCTGAGCTTCTCCAGAATCCGAGTAGGATGGCAAGTCAGATTTTCTCCTGGCAACGGGCCTGTTGATAAAAAGTTAAACATCACAGGAACGCAACTATTCAAAAGGAAACTTTCTAAGAAAAATACTTTGGATACATTTCAACACGACTACATTTGTAAAATAAGTCTAATGTTTAATTTTCTGTCACACTTTGAGCTCAAGAGATAAAGATTACAAGACAAGAATCATAATATTCCAGTCAAACTCATAAAAACAAGTAAATTAAAAGATTTTGGATCAATTTTCCATCATTTCCTACTTAAACATTCTCATTGTCTAATATGCCTGGGCACATTTTTCTCTTCAATATGAGAATAAGTTAAAAACTGTAATCAAAGTTACAAAGTTTGGACGGGATTTAGTTTTAATTCAAAATATCAAGTATTTCTGGATGTTTTTCAACAATAGTTATTTTACATTATTCTATCCAACTAGCGGAGATTATGCAGCACAACAATAGCCTCTATAAAATATAAGTTGATTCTGTGCAACATTATATTTTATAAAATATATTAGAAATGCAGAAAACACAGAAATAACCGTTTTGTTCCCAAAAATGCAAAGTTAGAAATCAGAAATGACCAGATAAGAGAGAACAAACAGGCGTCACGATGGACTAACAACCACATAAAGGTTATAATTAAATCAACTCAGCAGCATTTTATAAAGTATTAGTAGAGCAAAAGCTTCCAGTGAAAACAGGACAAAAAAAAAACTGTTACATGTTTTATGTTATTGTCCACCATTGTTTCTTTTTTTCCTCTGAAGCACTTTGAATAATCCTATAAATGGTGCTGCACACATAAACTTACCATCAAAGAGTACAAGTTGGTGAAGGGCTAAAATAACCAGCAACCACCAAAAGTAACTATAAATAATTCAAAATATATAAATACCAAAATCATCCTACCTGTCGTCAAATGAAGACACGGCGGCGGACATGAAGAAGTCCGGCTCTGGTTTCTTGCTCTCCTTCAACCAGCCGCCTCCGCTGCTGCCATCATTTCCCCAACGCATAGAGAAACTATCAGAGGTGTCCGTTTGATCCTCGAACCGAGAAACATTCCTTGAAAAGAACAAACAATAATTCACAGTCATTTTAAAAACAGAAAGATGCTCCAACACTAAATCAATTTGAAGGGTTGTTTTCCCCACAAAAAGTCTGGAACAAGACATTAAAAAAGCCAGTTAATATTAAAACTAGTAGTAGACTTCTGCTTCATAGTATGCAAATTTTACATTTTGCATATCCAGACCAGAATGTTAAGCGTCTTATTTAAGCGACACTACGGCCACAGTTAAACTATGGAGAATATTTTCACAAAGGGAAATTATTAGATATGGAGAGCCATTTTATTCCAAATTAATTAAATAAATAGAAATTAAATTAATAGAAATCTTTAATATTTCTTCTTATTCATATTAAGATTTCTTTCTTTCAAGATTTATTTTTATTCATCTCAAGATTAGATTTTCTTTTGATCTTTTTTTAATTACTTCAACATTTACTTATTTCATAGTCGAGTTTCATTTTACTTTGTAAAACTACTTTACATATTTCAGAGGCTTTTATTTTATTATTTACTTATTTCATTTTAAGCACTTTTTAATTTTCTGGAAGCTAAATATGCTGTAAATATAATTATTTTTTTCAACTAAACAACTAAGGGAATACAATGTCATCTAGATTAGTTTATTTCAGTAACCTGCAACAAAAAAAAATAAAAAGCCTAACTTATATATACAATAAAAACTAATAATAATTGAACTGTGTTTACACAGATTTATCGGACCTTGAGCTAAACGTCCCGTCGTACTCGTCTTCCTCAGTAAACCTGCGGCCCTTGGTGGTCTTGGCTCCGAGCGGACTCTCCTGCTGGATGATGTGCATGTCTGACATGACGGAGTGAGAAACTCCGCTGCAGAGACAAACAGAACAGACTCCAAATGAGAACAAGACCCAGACAAATCAAACTGATTTGTTAATCACCATCCTACCTCCTCATACCCAAACCCATGCCCAGTCGCTCGGCCTGCTCCTTCTTCTTCCCCTCCAGCCCCTTCAGCTTCTGCTCCCCGATTTTCCTCTGCTGCTCTAAATCTTTATAGGCCAGACGCATGGATGGAGCGCTTAGGGAAAAAGTAAGAAGAGATATTAAAAAGCAGACAGGTTTCATGCTTTAGTGGTCATTTCAGGTGGTGTTCTCACATGGAGTCCTCAGGTGTGATGTTCCTCTTGGCGCCTGTGGCGGAGCTTTCTTCTTTCTCCCGGAGTTTGTCGGCAGCCTGAGCCGCTTTCTCCAGCTCGGAGAAACTCTGGCTGCTGACCTTCTGGGCGCCCAGGCCGCCTTTCTTAGAGGCCAGCTGCAGACAGAGGCGTCAAGAAAGTGTGTGAAATCCCAATTATATTCAACGTTCATGCAGACGAGTCCATTTTCTGAAACACGTAGCCCAATACAAGCCCTTAATATCAGCCGATTGATAATTACTGATTAGTTTTTGCTTTAAATATCTGGAATACTAAACTGGTGGCGTCCATTTTATTATTTTTAAGCAGTTATGAGGCACAGTGACGAAACCTTAAACTGCTGCTGTGGAAGTTACTCAACAGGCTGTTGCTAGGTTACCAAAGAGTGAGGGAGTGGTTGCTAAGTAACCAAAGATTCCACCAACCTAGCTTAGCAGACTGTTGTGAGAGGCTGGATGGCTAAAAGCCTTTTTCTCTGCCAACATCCCCCAGAACGCAAATTCAAATGAAAAAACTTTTGTTGTTTTTTTTTTTTATTGTGAAGAAAAATTGTGGGGGGGAAAGAAGGGTTCTTTGAATTTGTACAACATTTAAATAGTATCTATTTTGGACAAACTTTGATCAACTCTAATTCGACAACTCAAATTTAGACCCGATCAAACTGAAATTTTATTCAATTTTAAGTTCAATCGCTTTTACAAAAACATAATCCGTTTTCTTTCTGATTATTATTTATTTTATTGCGCTAGTGAAACATCGAAGGTCTAATAAAGCTGTGAAAATATCTTTTCTGATAGTTTTTGCATTTATATGCAAGCCAAAAAGGTATTCATACATCTGGCAGATCCAGGATTACCAGTAGAAATAAGTAAAAAGCTTACAGTTACATAGACTCCTTAATTTTATCTTAAACATTTCTGATGGTGGCTTCAGTTATTCTTGATAAACTGCAACAACGTGAAAGGTTTATTACTGAAAATAGTCAAAACTTTGCTGATAAGTTAATAGAATTCATTGCAGACACACAATTAGAGAGAATGAAAAAGAGATTAGTTTCCAAAACATGTTTTTCTATTTACCGTTTTCTTGGCAGCGGCTGGCTTCTTTTTTAGAAGTGAGGATGGCTCTAGAAAACACAAAATAAAAGTTTACTTTTTCTACAATTATTACAATAGAGTTAAAAAAAAAAAAGTACTTAAATACGTTAAAGGGAATCATTTCTAAAAACAAAACTTCAAATAAACCTGGATTTGCTTTTGGGGAAACACTTAGTACTTCAACACTTGGGCCTTCTTCTGAATTTCCTGAAATCAAAATGCATGTTTGTTGAATCGGTGATCATTAAAAAAAACAAAAAGACAAAGATCTTTTCTTACTACAGATACCATTTCGATCTTCATCTTTCTCCTCGATGGAAGGTTTTTCTAGTGTGGGGCTGAGACTCATTTTGGCCATGTTTAGATTTTCAGGCACATCCTGGAAGACAGACAGAAAGGCTAAAACACTCAAATAGCCTTTACTGGAGACTGTAAGCATACAGAGGAATAACTGATGCATCAGCATAAATATGTGGAGATTTCTCAACAATTACCCCTTTGTTGTGATTGCAGTTTAGTTAAATAATCCTTTTCATTCACAGGCAAAGCCAAAATCTACAATAAATGTATCATAAATAAAAAAAAAATACAATGACTCTAAATCTACATCTCTACCACATTGTTAGCTAAATAAACTGCAAAAATTGTTAAAAGAAAGTCAAGTTTTAAGGCACCATAAGGAGCAAAAAACATTCAAAGACAGAATAAATCAACACTAAAACCATTGCACTGAAAAAAATATGACAAGCATAAAACAATGGGATCTTTTCGATATTTCTTTACCTGTGAATGCAAACTGAAGAAGTCCACATGCTTGTCCTCTGGTGAGGTCGGAGAAAGAGGACCCTGACTGTCAAGCCACAGCTATAGTGAAAAAGGCAAAAGCAGCAATTGATAATAGCTAATTAGACACTTTTAACTAAAGTTTGATAAGCAAAGGAAGCAGCACAGGAAGCCAGAGATTCCTGTTCGCTGTACCTCAGTGCCATGACGTCTGGTAGCTTGCGTGGCTAAAGTTTTGATCTTCTCCCTGTACAGCTGGGCGGCACGGCTGTTGTATTTAGCATTGGCGGCACCAGCTTTGCACCCATGTTGATTGAAAAACGCAATCTGTCAAAGCAGAGTCAAAAAAAAACACAGAGAAGATTCAACATATTTCTAATGATGCCGGAACATGAAGGTTTCCTGTCTTCTATCGGCACTCACAGCACTGGCGTTGCCTCCCACTTGCATACATCTAAGCTGGAACCATGACCAGTTAAAATCCAACTCAGTGGACCTGTGTAACAGAACATACAAAGCGTTAGAGAATAAAAACGGGTTTAAAACAGCACCAAAGTGCTGTACAAAAACTATAAAACAACAGAATAAGTTGATGAAAAGAGGAAAACAAAATAATAATAATAGACAAAAATACAAATATCTCAGTACACTTGAAGAGGAAAGTAACTTTTCAGCAAGAAATATGAATAATTAAGGAATTATTTACTTAAAACAAGCTCAGCTTTATTGCCGGAAACTTACTCGTATATTAGTTTTCTCTTATTTCAAGTATCCTAATAAATATGCACATGAAACTAAGCCAGAAATACTTGGTAATAGTTTGTGCTTTTGCAATGTATGAATGAATTTAAATGAGTGTAACAAAGCTCGGTTCCATAAATATTAAAGCAACAGAACGGCTTAGATCAAGGCATACTGAAACGGTCCAGTCAAAGTCTAGATTGGGAACTTGAAAATTGCGCACAGGCGCTCTTCATCCAGTTTAAGAGTCCGAACAATTCTTGTTAGAGGAAAGAGTCCTACCTAATAAAGGACAGGTGCACTCCCAATGACCTGTGAGTCCCAGAGCAGTCTATGCAGAGAAACACTCCGTAGGTGATGCTGGCCCAGCTGGGGTTTTTAGCTGCACAGTCGAAGCAAACCTGAACACCAAAGAGCAAAAACTGATCACAAAAACGAGGTAGTATCTGAATTCACGTTTTCTAAATCAATCGTCCGACACCAGTCAAACAGCTGTGAGGGTCTGAAATACATTTATATTCAAACAGCTGTGGACGACTGGGTCTGAATTGCAATTTAAAGTAGCATACAGCAAAACTGTAAATGCTTTACTTTCATTAACGGCGCCGGAAGAGACGTGTGTCAGTATTTAGTTTGGACTATACACCCGAAAACTAAGCCTAAACAAACAAAACTGATGAGACGGGCGTCTATCCGTTTTGGCTAGCGCTACATCTGTTTGGAGTAATTAACTTTTAAAAAACGGTCATTTCGACTAAATTGTAGCCAGAACATAATTAGGATGTCGTAACAACCTGCTTCCACCAGTCAGGCTAATTTACCATGACAAAAAAAGCGGATAAGAGCTGACTAATCTGGTTAAAAGGAGCCAGCACAGGCATTTTTTTAACAAAGTGCGACGTGTCATATATCTCATTAGCTTTAGCGGACTTCCTTGTTAAAGACACCCCAACGTTTGTCGTTCATAAAAACTCACCTTATTCGTTGGAATGGAACGCAGACGCTTGAAAATGGCAGAAATATCCTGTCTGCTTGGTTCAGCCATCGTTTCAGCTGGTTAAAGAAATGGCAACTAAAGAAGCTCCGTGTTTTTTCCCCCAATAACAATCCAATGCGACACGTCAGTTGGAGAGAAGCAGGACCCGGCTCTGATTGGCTGAGCCCAGCCCGTGGTTGTGTTGTTGTAGAAAAGGCTTCTGGGTAATGTAGTTTTCCCCAAAAGCAACAGCTACGTTCACGCGTCTTTTTAATGTGACCTTTCCACTGAAAAGCCTTTAGAAGCAGCATTTCAGTCACCATCAGGAAAACACTAGAATTTATATTACATAAATGTGATATATTGTCTCATAGATTGACTCAAGATTAATCCTCAATGATGAGATTATCATTTTGACTAGATATGATCACATTCAAAAAAATTTACTTAAATAAATCAACATTAATAGTATTTCCAGAGTTTTGTCTCAACTAGTTTATGAATAAAATGCTATCTTGATATGAAATATTTATAGTCTACAATATAAAAATGAAATAATCCCATTATAAAATCTTGATCATTTTGATTTAGCTACTTGATAGTTTGATAAGAATGTCATCATCTTGAATTAACTGCCACATAATTGAGATATAATTATGACCTACCTCAAAACAAAGTTTTACTTAATTACTTCAGATCTTAATATAAAACCCTCATAATTCTGTCTTAGCATCCACATAATTATAGACTAAAATTTCATAATTTTCACTTATCCAATAGTATCCTACAGTTAATTAGAATCCTTTATATGATAGCTTCACAAAAACGATTATAGGCATAAATTGGCTTAAATAAAAGTTAAGCTAATTACAAAACTGACAACAAAATGCATATGGTTTAATATAAACTGGCACTAAATAAAAAAAACGCAAAACAGACCCATAAAATGAATGCAATAAGTGTTAAAAAATTACAATATGATCATAAAAGAATTAAAATTACTTTAAGCCACAATGTAAATTGTATTAAATGACACTTAGTGATTTTTTTTGATTACATAAGTCAAACCCAAACCTAGGCACTGAAAAATAATATCTACAAGGTATATCAGATGAAATATGGCATAAGCATTCCTATTTTTATATTAAAAGGCAAATCTTTTGCTGAATAAATCTATTTATTATGTTGTGATACAACATTTACAAATGTGCAAGTACAGCTGTTACTGCCGACCGACAGCAGCCCACCCTGAAAACATGACAAAACAGTTTTAAAGACAAAAAAAACCGTCATCTACCTCAACGTTGGATATATAAACTATGAACAGGATGGAGTCCATTTCTGAAGAGGAGGAAAAAAAGAAATACCCAAATGTGCATTAAGGTTGTTAAAAATACGAGCTTTTATGTCAAAGGTTTTAGGATGAAACTAGAAATTAGGCATGTTGTATAAGAATGTAAATGGCTCTGTGAAGGAAAAACAAAAATATTTACAGGAATAACAAAGTAACAGCCTCAAGAAATACTCAAAAACAATCATTTGATGTACAAAAGTATTTTAAATTACAGCATTCTAGCAAGAGTAGAACAAGAGCACTTGTGGGATTATAAATTATTCTACTTCAAAACATGTAATTTCTTCAATATGCCTAATCCATGTGCAATACGCTTAATCCCAGCATTTATTTAAACGCATGTCTGCCACACATTGCTTGGATGCATTTTTATTGCTAAAACAAGCACTAAAAATTTTTTTTTTTTCAATTGCAGGATAATTAGCTTTTAGTAAGTGAACTGAAACATGCAGATTCAAGTGAGAGAAACATTCAGTGTTGCATGAATAATAAACAATATAATTATGCAATCTGTGTGTGTGTGTGTGTGTCGGCAGGAAAAAAAAAGTAAAATAAGAAAATCAGTGGTTGCATACGTCTAGCATCTGTAAAATATGTGAAAAATACAATCACTGAATATACATTCAATTCATCTGCACTAACCTGAAACCTTAAGAGAAAAACGGAGATGAAGAAAGGATGAGGCTCGACAGCTCAAAAATAATTCCTTAAGATAAACGACAGAGCAAATTTAAAAGGGTAATACATGGAGGTCAATATTATGCAAAGACATGTTCTACATATCAATGGACTGGAGTCCATTAGCAAGAATAACTAAAAAGTCTCCCTCAATTAATAAAAAAAAAAAAAAGGGTTTAAATATTAAGGTTGCATTTGACGTCACAAGGCAGGTTGTCATCCCAGTGTTTTGTTTTAAACAATATATATATATAAACATATATATACATTTACACATTTATTAACACACATTTAATTGAATCTCACCTAACACACATCTGAATAGCTTGTCTGTAACAGCATTAATGTGATTTTATGTAACATCTTAGACTGACAGCAGCTGTTCCCCCGGTAACATGTGCTCTGCTTTCTTCTCCAGCTCTTTTGTTCACACCAAAGCCAATCTGTAGCAAGCAACAGTGGTCCTCATACAACACGCTTATTTAATCATTTACTAAGGAGGAAGAGAAACATCAAGCCGATTCTGCCCGAACGCTGCTTCTTCTTCTTTCTTCACATTTGTTGCGTCGGGCGAAGCTTTTCACTGGATGTCTTCGACGTAATTAGCAGGATAGAGGCCGATTTGTCCGTCCTTGAGTCGGCCTTTGCACCAGCCTTGATCGTCCTCTGCTCCGATTTTTGTAAATTCGTCACCTGCAAAAGGTTAAAAGGGAACAAATAAAGGGCGAGGAAGATGGTTGACTGCCAAAATGTGTGTCAAAGGTCTACTTTCTATTACTAACTCACCACAATATCATTAAAGACTGGATGATAACCCAAGTTTTTGTTGGAAAAAAAAAACAACAAAAAAAAAACAGCTAGATAATTGCAGTATGTCTCTGCTAATAAAATTTCCAATGATTGCTTGAGGCAGGATGGCTAGAAATAGTAGAAGATGTCAGAAGGAGATAATATTTTAAAAGATCTTAATCCGAATCTGCTATTTTTGGTATCAGGATGTCCGGGCTTAACAAAAGCACCAGACTTAGGGCTGCACAGAAAATTGCAATGAGGACATGAATTATGATTAACTCACATTTTCCTTGAACATAATGTCCCTCAATACTCTGAGTTTTAGCATCTTGGCAACTAGAAATATCTATCAAGTCTGTCCAGAAAAAAGTTACATTTATTGAAGTTAAAATATAATATTTCACTAGTCCTCAGAGGCAATATTTGCTAGGTTTCACAACTGTAATGACAATGGTGGCTCCACATTGTGTAGCTTTAATTAGCACAGCTACTAAGAAGGGGGAAATAATTGGTACAAAGCCGTCTAAAAATAGCTAAAAAGTTATGATTTTAAGGTCAAATGTGCAGATTCTTCTTCAACCAATTGTTGAATAGAAGCAGATTTGATACAGTGAACCATTTAAAATAGGAACTGCAGTAAAACATCAAAGTGACGAGATTTATAACTATATTAGGATAACATTTATCACTAAATATACTCAAAAGTTGGATTTGTCTTTTACGTCAGAGTTAGATTATGATACTGAAAAAAGCTTTTTACCAGAGGTTTTTATGTTATTTACGCTGCAAACCTGCTTTGAAGCTCAGCTCGTCCTGCTCTTGTCCTTCATAATCGTAGAGGGCTTTAACGGGAACAGAAATGATCGGGGACTCGGGTTCTTCCTCAAACGGATTGCCGTCGCCGTTGGTGGAGAAAGGGTTTCCGGCTGTGTCCTCGTCTGACCAGTCTGGGGTCTTCTCTGTGCTGTTGGTGCTGGACAGACAGGCAAAACATCCTCACTTTCAAAAAAAAAAAAAATAAAAAATTAAATAACCTGCCATGTTGTTTTTGGTAAAGGTTCAGCATGCCAGGCTTAAGAGTTCAAAAGTTAGAAGTAAGACGAATACACCAGCAGGAACAAACCACACAAAAGCCCAAAGTGCAGGTGAATAACACGATGAAAACATTTGGTTTCAGTCACATCCAGTGTAAAGATTTGCTTATTTGTGGCAGCGGCTCAACTTAAATGATCGTAATTTCTTTCATGCCTTTAGGAGATGAAGAGCTGGCAATGTTGATGAAAGGTAAGTTTAAAAAAAAATAAAAATAAAACATGGCAACATAAACATAGCAGGTTCATGAAACAAAAAAACAAAGGCCAAGCAAGACAAATCATCACTACAAACGCATGATTGGCGTTTTAACGTTGACAGCCAGCAGAGGGAGCCACCTAAACAGAAAGAACTGGGTTCTGATAGCTGGAAAAGAAGAAAAGCAACACAAGGGGGTTACAGTCAGACCGGTTGGGAGTTAGAAACAACTTTTAAATTGATATTTTTGACTTAATGCCAATTGGAAATGAACTGAATAAGTAATCAGTCTCTAAACCTGTGAATACATGTGGCAGAAATCAGATCTGACTGTAAGACCAAGACATTTCCCACAGCAGAAACGAGCGCCTCCATGCGCGTCTCGGCATTTGACGCTCTGCAAAAACGTGAAACTGTTAGGCGTGAAGGACAGACGCACACCGACTGTGTGCAGTGCCGTTCAGAGACCATGCAGAGCAACACAACAACCTGAACCCTGAGGGAAGGAGAAAAAAAACAGAGAAGAAGAGATGCAGGAGACGCGGCACAACGACAATCTAAGGAGTAAAAGATGGAAAAGGAAGAGGAACAAAAGAGGCTGCGGGTTGGCGGAGGGTTTCCTCCTGTTCACCAACGTTTTTATTTCCTCTTTATTCACAGAGACGTGGTTGACGGTGGTCTGCTCCTCCTCAGCCATCTCCTCCTGCTCCTCATCATCATCTTCAAACGGGTTTGTGCCCACCGGTTCTGTTTTAGTAGCCACATTCAGGCTGATAACATGGAGCACAGTTAGAAATGGATTAACATGCACACACACACACACATATATATTTGGACAAAGGACACATATATATTTGGACAAAGGCAGAATTATTAAATAATAATTCTGCGTGAAAAGAAAAGGTAGATAAGACACTTTTCACTGGGTTGGGGTGAATAACTGCATTAGTTTGATGATGTTGGGATAACTGTCGCATTTGTTAAATCAGCTGTCTAAATTTCAACTAAATGAATAGAAATGTAGAGTTTGAACATAACCAATTTCCCATCAAAAACGTACCAAAATAAGCCTAAAAACTGGGTTTACACCTGGAAACAAACCGATTTAAATTCACAACCAATTATGGCAGAAGATTATTGATGGATACAAAAAGCCTGTAGCTGAAATTCAACTTCCTAAACATAAAAATTTAAGTAATATATTTTAAGGGTTTAATTTTAAATGCACTTATTCAAGGCTTTTTAAGGGCACTCTGACACCTTTGTTTTTTTGTTGTTTTTTTTGATCCAGTTAATGCAAAATAAAAGTAGTTTAAATGAAAAGCAGAAAGGTCAAAATTAATTATATTCAACAACAGGTGTGTAACGTTCCGACACACGCTGGAGCAAGATGCAAATCCATCATCTAAACCCACGCTGAAGAAGTGGATCCATGCAAATGCCTCGTCACACGCACAAAAAGCGTTCAACCAATAAGTGAGGAAGAAAAGGTCATTTTCTACGCTGAAATGTTTTACTGAATGCTGTTCTGCTTCTGACTGGAGTCCCTCCTTTTTGACCGAGTATCTGCAGTAACAGTTTAACCCTGAAGTTATTTTAGCGACAAAACGACCAGAAAAACGGAGGCATTCAGCTCAAATCAGGCCTGTTGTTAGAACTCATTTTACTGGACAATTAACTGTCCCAGAGATTACGGCGATAGGACATTTATCACTATTTATCTCAATAGTGATAAATGCAAGTACACCTAATCAAAGAACATTTAACAATGGAGCTGGAAAACATTTATAAAAAAATACAAACAAATAAAAACAACAACAATTAAAATAGATTATGAAGTCTCGATCCAAAACTGAATTTCAAAAATCAATAATCATTCAGGCTGGACAGGAAAAACAGGCATTTGAATGTCAATTGTTTGGAGCGTTTCTCAAAATGGCGGCTTTTCAATTACTTTAAGCAACTGTTGTCCAAATGATTAATTGATTTATTGCTTTTTGTGACAATCGGAGATGATAACAGCACTAAATTAGTCAGGCTTGGTACATCAGACCCAGTTATCCATTAACTGATTACGACGACGAAAAAGTAAAGGACCCAAATTTCTGCATCAAAGCGCAAAACGCATCTTCAACTTTCCCCACAGGAAACACCGGGTTTCTGCTTTCCGTTGACTGAACTACTGGACCGTGCAACGCAGGCGGCTATCAGTTTGTTTTTTTAAAAAAAAGTAACCGCCTCTGTTTACCCGGTCATGCCAGGCGGGTTGAGCCGAGGCTGCGGCGTTATTACAGCAAACACGGCGAGCTGGAATTTGGCACAATGTAACTTCAGAGAGTTTTAGCCGACAAACGAGATCTTTGAATTACAAATTAAGAAGAGAGTCTTTCTTCTTTTTTTTTTTTTAACTGGGCTGAAATCCCTTAGGGTTCATTGTGTGGCGACACAACTGATCCATAAACAAGATGAGAAACACTAACAATGGTGGGAAGAGGGTCAGGCGATCAGTAAAATGAAAGATCAAAGGTCAAATGCTTTAAATGACTGGAATTCCCTTTGTTGACTCCCTACACACTCCTGCCCTGCACCACTCTAATTTCTCATCACTCACTACAACCTGAAGACGCGTCGATAAAAAAAAATAAAAAAAACAGAGGGAGGAACGTTTGACAGAAACAGACATGAGTCTGGTTTTATCAAATGGAACGCATCTGTTCGAAATTGAGAGAATGGTGTGATTTATTATCAGGTCTACTGTTCATCTTTTCCCTGACACAGTTAGATCTCCAGCAAATTCCTCTACAAGGACAAAAACGGCTTTATCTAATCGGGTCAGACGGATTCAATCACGTCATTAACAAGCGACAATCAAACCTTCGGCGGCTTTAAATCTTCACAGGAGTCAAATATCAATGTTTATATTTATGTTTATCAGAATTTATGTGAAAGTTCAACATTTTTTCAGGCTCAAATTTCACACTTAGTTTTTTTTTTTTAAACACGAAGAGAAAAATGTTCAATGAATTTATAGCAGATATGTTTAAAGTGGCCAGGGTTTAAAACAGAGAAGAATAGATTCCTTTGGGACGATTAAGACTAAAAGAGTGAAACTTGTCCTTTTATTTAGCTCATATTTTATTAGCTTGTTTAATTGAGTCAAATCTTTTACTTATTTCCATTGTCAGTGTTTTAAGTTTTTGGATTTCAACGAGAGAACCTGTATACATAAAGGTCAGTTTAAAAAAAACAGATGGATGGACAAAAATATAAAAGGAAATATGGACAAAAAAAATACGTAGATGAAAAGATGGACAAAAGAAGGGAATGATGGATGAAGGGAGAAGCGTAGCTGGGCAAACGGATGGATAAGAGACGAGCGGATATAACTATTTGACGAAGGAAAGGGAGTGTCTGGAAACACAAATCTTTCCATCCTCCGTTTCTTCCATTGCAGAACCTAATCCAGACCTTAAATAGTTTGATTCCAGATTTTTTCCAGACTGCTTTAAGCTGTTCCACCAAAAGCCATTAAACCTTTTAACTCCCCTGAACTTTATTTATTTACTTACTTATTGCTCCTGAACGCCTCTGTGCGAGTGAGCAATATTTCCACATTAGTTTTGGCACAGCTACAACGAACTTATAATCCCAGTGGTGGGGGAGCGGCTCCCCCCCCCCCACCGGAAACAGACATGAGTCTGGTTTTATCAAATGGATAAATGTGTTATCATTTATCAAATGATCATTTGATAATTTATAAATTATCAAATACATACTTGTGTATTTTATTTTTAGACAAATAAAATACATAAATATGTGTAGAACAGTGAGACTTTTTAACTACTTTAAGACCAAATACGTATTTTGGTGACGCAGCTGGTGGGAGGAATAAGAGTGCCAACAATCTGGTGCATCAGAGTAACGGTGCTTCTCAAAATGGCGTGCAAAATGCTCGCCGTTGCTACGGGAACGGCCATTTAATGAAACATCATGCTGGCCGTGTTTTGGAGGAGTGGGCATTTCAGAAGAAGAAAACCGAGTTGATGCGGACCTGCTGCTGCTCTTGGCAGGTTGGACCGGCTGGTCCGACCCGGTCTGACTGATGGCCGTCAGGGTCACGCCCTCTGATGGTTTCTTCTTCTCTCGCCTGCTGAGGGTTCGGTTCAGGTCTACGGACCAGTCCTGGTGGACACGAAGCAAACAAAGTCAGAATGTTTAACCTTTTTTAATCCAAAAACATGCAGCAGCAGCATCAGACGAGAGAGAGAGAGAGAACGTCTTGCACTCACACATACGCAGCATGTGAATGATGTTCCAGTCTAAGGTAAGTAAAAATGTGTTCAAGAAGACACACTTAGGAGCTTAAAGCTGTGCATGCATGTGTGTGTGTGTGCATAAGAGGCAGATAAAAATCACATATATGATCAAAAGCAGTTTCCATCACCTGCTGAAAGGAGGAACACTGAAACATTTGCCCACAACCAAAGGCTAAGCAGGAAACATGAAGCAACAAAGTGGAGGCCCTGAAATTCATCGACAAAACGTGTTCGTTTTGTAAATGAATGTTTCTTATAATGGACCGCACCAACATTCACAATAAAGAACATTTCCTTTAGTCCGCGTTACAATAAAATCAGTTGTCGTAGAATGGCAACCCCAGCAGTACATAAATATTACGTGTAGAAAAGTGAGACTTTTTAACTACTTTATGACTAAATACGTATTTTGGTGACGCAGCTGGTGGGAGGAATAAGGGTGCCAACAATCTGGTGCATCAGAGTAACGGTGCTTCTCGAAACCGGAGCAAGAATCCAGTGTTGGAACGAGTGAATGACCAAAATGCTCCGTTTACTGAACCACATTTGTCAAGTGTCTTCCAGATAAAATGGACAGTTGAGTAGGTAACAGTGAGGAACTTTGGACCAGTTTTTATTTATTCATTTATGCATTTACTCGTTATATTGTTTGTGTAATATTGTGGATTTTTCTTTGTCATCAGTTTTTGTTTTTCTGTTAATGTTCAGGTCTTTGTATCCTTTGGTATAAATTTATTTGAAAAACTTTATAAATAAAAAATGCCAGAGCAGAACTTATAATGGCCCACTGAATGCAATCAGAATTTGGTTTTAATTTTTCTATTTTTAATTTACCCGAGAATGACTTTAAATTAACGGGTGTGGTGCCAGTTTGTTAGGTTTACAATAAACCTAATAAACTGGTTTGTTAGGTTTGTTCATTTTCATTCCTGAAAATGAAGGCAGGAATCATTTTCCTGACTTCTTCCTCACCAGCCAAAGTTAAAGGGATTTTTTAGTCATTTAAATCCCTACCTCATGAAATTAAATTATTAAATGTTGTGTGTTAAATCATTTTCATCTGCGTTTCGTCTGCCTTGTTCTTTTATACTTTCCTGCATATTTTTGAGGTAAAAAACCTGAAAACAATGGGAAAGTAAAGTTTGTAAAAAAGTTGAAAACATGCCTTTTAACTATCAAATCAGTGTTGTGTGTCCATGCAATAGATTGATATTTGTACCGCCGTTTCATTCAGCATGAAATACAAATAGAGGGACATCAAAACACACACTAATGGACAGAGGTGTCAGATTGTTAGCGAGAATATAGAAATCCCCCCATTGCTGCTGTGACAGAATAGCCTTTCCGTGCAGAACTCACTACGATGGACCGTCTCTTAAAGGAGCGAGGCTTTGACCGGTCCAAATTCTGTCAAACATGAGGAAAGGGAGGCAATTTTGGTTAGGATTACTGGAGCACAGTCCAAGCCTGTAAGCTTGAATGAGAGAATCAAAAAACCTGCAGCCTTCCTGAACACAGAGATGCTGTCCTTCATTCACATCCTGTCTAAAAAAGTCTAAGGTGAACATAGAAGGAAGGAAAAGGTGTAGGAAGGCCCCTCACATCAACGGCACTCAACAGCAAAATACCAATGCATGCAGAGGCAGTTTTTTGTTGTCGTTGTTGTCTTTCTCCCATTTCCCAACAAGAAAAACGACACCATTCTCTCTAACATGCCTCAGAGATGAAACAATAACAAAAGGCTGCACAGTCATGCAGAGGATACATTTACAAGGCAAACAGCTGCAGTTAGAGGTTATTTATCACCATCTGAGCATTAGCTTTTCTGTTCATTAGTGTAAATACAAATATGTTTATATTCATTACAAATTACAAAAAAAAAAAACATTATAAAGCCAATGTGTATCTTCTTTACTTGTAAATCTCTATTAATCCTCTTTTCAAACACTTCGTTGTGTAAATATGTGCTGCGTTCAAGTACCTCAAACTGCGGCCAGTTCATGGGCATGCCCGGGCCGTGATTGGATCGGAACCATTTCAAGTCATCCTCAGCATCAGTAGCAGAGATCGTGTCTTCAAGCGTCTGGTAGACCGTCTGGAATCTATGTTGACAGAACAGTAAAATAAATTACTCAGAGTCTTTATCTCCAAGCCATAGCCTTTTGATTAAGGTTGTGCTCCCGTCGGACCTGGAGTCTGTAGAAAGGTCCAAGTGCTTCTTAACCTCCAGCAGAAGCTCTTTGAAGAAGCGAATACGTTTGTCTTCAAACTGCTGCGACTGCTCAAACACCTGCTCCATGTTTTCCATGTACTGAGGGGTCAACTTTTCGAGCTCCTCCAGGGATTTCTCATAGCGCTCTTTGGTCTGGAAACAATGCAAAGCCAAACAGGAACCACATATTTTCAATCTGAAACCCCCAGAAAGGGATCAGGTACTGTACATGAAGCCGGTCGTACCTTCTGGACCTCCTGCTGACATTTCTCCACTTTTTCCTGCAGTTTCTTCTGAGTATCTGGATTGTTGTTGCTCTCCAGCTTGCTGTTTGTTTCCCTGCTGGCTGCCAGTTTCTCTTCTTTGCAGGCTGCGTGGTAAGATTTCTTCATTGTCTCCACCTGCAGGATTCAGAATCAACAAAATAAAATACATAAAAAAAAAAAACATTTAAAAAAAACACCAGTCCCAAAGCAAAGGAGCAAAGCTGACAGTAAAATCCGACATTCATGGAATAAAAGATTTGATTCCCTAAGCAGATAATTAGCAATTCACAATTAACTTTTATAAATTTTGAAGCAATCTTTGCATGTTAGAGGACTTTCATTTCAAAACTGCATACTTTACGCTTCACTTCAAATTCATGTGTAACATTTTAAATATGAAACCTGAAAAGTAAATTAATGGACAAAGAGCAGAAAAAATAAATGTGGAGAAATAATAAAAGGATGGATAAGGAATGGATGGACATACTGATGGACGGATAACAGAAGGACAGATGAACAAATGAACGAAAAAATATTAAATAAGATGGACAGGCGAACATAAGGAGGAATACATAAAGGGATGGATGAAAGGAAGAATAAATGAAGAGAATAAATAAATGGATAGATGCAGATTGACCAGATGAATGGATGGACAAAATGCTAATACATGAAGGATATTAATGGATGAACAAATAGATGGATGGACAGACCAGATGGATGGGATGAATGGGCATTATTAACCCCTAGAACCCGACGGACCCACCGGTGGGTCCAGCTGCCGGGACCTCGGCTCGCTCTGTAAACAAAGGCTCCACGTGCCTTTAAATTTTTTTTTATTTTTTATTATCCGCTAAAAGAGGCTTTGATCTTTCAAAAACTATTCCGCATAAAGGTTTTGCCCAAAATGTTCCAGGTGCAGCTGAAATCAAATGAGTAAAACAAACGTGCTCGCTGAGTTTCCTATGATTCATTTATGACGAGAGGAATTTATGGCTGATATACGACGGGTCGAGGGAAGTACCTGGAAGAATTTCAGGAATGAGCCGCAGAATGTAACGCGTGACCTGAGCCTCAGTCAGAGCAGCTGTTTCGATGAGCGACGTGCTAAAACAGGAAGTCATGCGACTTGAGTGGGAGCCCTTGTTCTTCTGTTAGCTAGCTTGATTTCTTCTATGCCTGAAGATCACTTTAGTCAACATAACTACCGAACTGCTTGTGGTCGCTGACGAGACCAGAATACCATCACAGACAGGAAGTGAGGGCAAAGAGCATCAAGTTGCAGACTCCTCAGTGGCTCGTTGGATTTTGTGCTTACCAACACATTTGTCGAAACAAAGGAAAGTGGAAAACGCTGCTAAATGAGCAGCAGAGCATCTGAACCCCTCACTGCTTCCTTCCTTTATTCTGACTCAAACACACACAGGGCAGCATGTTGGAGGCGAACGCCCGACGATAAAGTGAAGGGTTGCTCTGCTTCCTTGCTGCTGCTTTTGTTTAATAAGATTGTTGCCACGGTGAGAGGAGATAAGCAACAGTGAGTCAGGAAAACGCAGTCATGAGAACTGAAGGGTGAAACGCTCCTTTAGCTTGTCGCTGTTCATATTTTAGCAACAAAAAAAAAGAAAAAAAAAAGTGAAAATCACTTTGAGCTCGTTTCATCAGAGGTGTGAACTCGCCTCTTTCAGTTTCTTGGCCCAGGGTTTCTGAGCCTTGCGGAAGCCGTCGTCCGTCTCTTTTGTCTCTTTGTAGCCGCCGATCATCTGCTTATGATACGAGTCCTTCTGCCAGTTCTTCAGCTTCTCGTAGTCTTCGCTCATCAACGCCGCCTTCACCTCCAGGTGGAGGTCGCTGACCTTCTCGGCCTCGGTGCAGAGGGCGGCCCACGCTCGCTCCAACGTACCGTACTGAGGGCCTGCACACGAAAATGATTTACACTGAATGCAAAAACATTCATGCACTGTAAGCTTTCCCTCTGTTTTGTCACACTGAAAACTCTTTACAAGTTCTCTGCATCTAAATCTGCATCTAAATCTGCATCTAAATCTGCTTCATAAGTTGGATCTCATCCATCACTGCAATCCGTTTTATTACTGATGCCTCTTTTAATACCCGCCATTGTCATCCATACTCACCTGTTAACCGCTTTACACTTCATTCATACAGATTTCTAAATTGGTATAAATTAATCTGTAAAACTAGAATTGCTCCAATATTTCCAACAATACTCGCATAAATTAATCAGTCTGACGCTCCAAAGAGTTTGTAGATCAATAAGTGAATCCTCATTTCATTTAGTTTCACCCAAGGATTGGAATAATTAACAAAAAAAACAAACAAAAAAACAATAAAGCTCAGTACGCCAACTTCACCATCAGCCTTTGTCAACTCAGAAACAATAAAAAAAATTACAGTTCATGATCTGTGTAAAGCTATTGACTTATGGTGCATTTAGCTTGTATGAATATGGTTGCATGTTTATTTTTTTCTCCATTTTATTATATACTTTTCTGTCTTCTGCTGTATGATGCTCTGTGGTGTGATGTTTTAATGTTTTCAGAACAGGCCATTGTTTAAAATGACAATTTGTTCTCATTTAAAACATTAAAAAAAAAAAAGGAAGTTTAAACCTGCAGCGGTAAATCCACTTTGAAGGATGAATATATAATGTTTATTCCACTTCACAACATGCACTACTTTGTGTTGGTCCAAATAGGGGTGGGCATTTATTGTGTCGCTTATCATTTATTGTAATAAATTTCCTTCCATGATGATGTTAAAAAAACTGGCTAGCATGTTATTTTTAGCATTTTCTTCCCCGTTTTTCCCATGACAGCATCAATAACCATCAATAAATTTGAAAATGTGACTAAATTAAGTGCCTATATATTAAACACTACATTTCAGCAGTAACAAGCATTCGATCTCCTGTATTCTCACCCTTCTCTATGAGTTGCCGCCAGCGCTTTCCCCATTCTGTGAGCTGCAGCGCGTACGCCTTCTCAATGCGAGCGCGTTCGTGAATGCAGTTCATGAGGTCGCTGCACAGCCGATTGCCGTCATCAACCCGCTTCACCGTGCGTTTGTAGTTTCCAACCTGAGGGTAAAAAATAAATAAATAAAAATACACAGATGAAAGGTTTACTAGGCGTTATAAATCAGGATTTGGCTGGGAAGAACTGAACTTCTCTTTTATAGTTTGTCCTCTCTGAAAGATGATGATGATGATGATTCATTCCCAAACGTCGCAACGAAAAAGCAAACAACAATCTAGTAGCTTTTTGGTTTTTCGTCTTCAACTTATCTTGAAACGGAGTTGTACATGTGTGCAGCAGAAACGTGACAAATAAAAGGATTTTGTATTGGAGGAAAAGATTGTAAAAGCCTCACCTCCCAGAAGCTTTCACTGGAGACGTCATTCATGGAGTCATCGTAGGCGCCCGACATCGCTGCTGCCCAAGATTACGCTAAAAAAAAAGAGAGAGAAAAACAAAAAGAACATGAACCAAAGTAAAATAAAACAAATCATCTGAAATTCACCCATGAAAAAAAAAGATTTGCAAACAGAAAGTGACTAATTCTGTGCCGTCGTGGCGAAACTTTGTTTATTAAATCAACGGACGGAGGTTTCTTTTAGATAAGAATGATTTGTTGCTTGAATTAGAAAGTCAGAGAAGTATATATAAAAAAACACAATCCACAATCAGTTCACTTTAAACACTGATTAATGTGTTTGACTCTGAACGGTAAACCAGCCTTCCCACTCAACATAATTACAAATGCAAAATGTCAAACATAAGAAACTTCAGGCATAAACAACTTTTATCAAACATTTGACAAAATCAGCTTCAATAATATTTCAGAAAACTGAGCTGTTCAAACCGTAAGTAGTAGATAATGCTGCAGTGTTTTTCTTTTACATCAAATATATATAGTTTGGTAATATACACATTTAGGAAATTCATTAGCTCCTGGTGTTTTTTCTTCCTTCTCCTCAACAAAATGTTAATGATTTTAGTGATGCTAAATATTTCTAAATCTGAGAAATATAAAGAATTTCGGATTAGTTTGGAGATTGATTTAATTAAAATTGCATATTATTGCTAGAATAATTAAAATATTTCTAAACATGACTTAAATATAGGATATAGGTTTAAAAATACTTTTGGTTGTGGTTTAGTCATTTCTACTTATTCTGGCATAATTTGCTTTGAAAGCAATTTTACATTTTTATAGATTGATGAAGGTATGAAAACATCTCAAGATTCAATTTTTACAGGTTGGATTAAAGGTGAAAGCAAACACCTTTCAGATCCTGACTTTGATTTAATCCAAGCCTAATTTTCACTTTTACAAAGACAAACACCAAAAGACAAAGATAAATCTGTGATGTGGTTTGATAATCCCGGCAGCAGGTGGGTGTTTTCACCCACCTGGTTTTATTGATGACGAAGCGAACCCACGGAAGGTTCTGGTGACACTGACACACACACACACACACAGTCTCTGCTCTGGCAGAGATAAACAAAAAGCGACTGTCGAGGACACACAGCAGGCAGCTTCCGTTTCCTTGAGACGGGCGAAACACTCGGGCCTCTGTTTGTCGTCTCCACATCACGTCCATCATTTCAAACTCCACAGTCTCCTCTCTCTCTCTCATTCATCCCCTCATTTTGCTCTCCACTTGGTTACTCAGTCGTCTTCCCTTCCTCATTTTTCACCTTCCACTCTCTTGTGACTAGATTTTCAGACGGTGGCAACGTCTAGATCCAACAGACAGCAACTGAAAATTTGCGTCAGGATTTAAATGATTCCAGGAATTACTGGAGATAATTTTTTTTTTAATGTTGTTGTTCCCAATAAAAGAAAACAAAAGTAGCAGGGGAATTAGACCATGACGAACTACAAAGTGTTGATGATCTCTCCATTAATATTTTAAGCTTTTGAACAGATCAATAAGTTTTATTTAGAAATAATTAGTAACAGTTCACGCTAAGTGCTGTTGTTCTTATATATATATATATATATATATATATATATATATATATATATATATATATATACACACACATACATACATACATACATAGGCCAAAAAGAATTGCAGCAATAAAAACCAAGTAAACAAACGGCATACTTTGCATTCAGGCTCCCTGTGCTACTAATATATTTTGGGACGTTTGTCGTTTATTGCAGCAGAAAAAGATAACGTGGTGGGAAGATCTTATAGAAAGAAAACATGATGTATGTCTGCAGTGAACCCAGAGCAGAAACGCATTAATAATGTTCAGGATTTGATCATTTAGCATGATTCATATTATCCCAACATTATTATTGCATGATGCAGGCTTTACTACAAATGGCTAAAGTCAGCAAGTACAGTTCAACTTCAGTTTAAAGTTATTTACACTCCCACAAAAGTAGTGAAATAGTCATATTGTTGTTGTTGTTTTTTTTTATGAGTTCATAAAGTCAAAAACCAAAATATCCAATGATGGGGGAAAATTAATTTAGTTTAGATGTAGTCTAATTGTGTTTTTGTTTCCATATTACATCCTGTTTTCATTAATTGGAGTTGTGAGTCGTGCTTCGCTCAGTCAGCTTCCAAAATATGACATTATGACCAAACCAGACAAGAGCAGAAAACAGAAAGTGACCTCATGACAGAGGACGTTAAAGTACAGTAGGAAACATCCTAGTTGGTACAAATAATGAAGGAGTTGTGTATTTAACCAAGAAAACAAAACTAGATGAGAAGTATCAAATGTTAAAATGGGACGCTTACAATTCTCTTCATACATTTCCAGACTACTCCTAATATAAAGGCATGCCTGCAAAATACATATGTTTTTTTTAATTATTCACACATAAAAGGCTAAATTAGCCAACGTCCTTTCTTGTGTTCCTTCACCCGGCGTAGAGTCAATATTATATTATCTAACTCTCATCTCTAATTCAAATTCCAGTCAAACAAGACCCATTTTGAAGCCAAGTGTGATCACACAGTGTTTCTTTCAGAGGAGTGGGACAGCGAGAGGATGAGTGGTCACTGGTCCGCGCCCTCCAGGGCCGCTCCTGGACAGTGGGCAGCTTTGTGGTCACCACCGACAACGTGAACAATCGTCCTTTTAATGCCGATTGAGCTCACAGTCAGGTTTAAAGTTTACAAAAGCTCCAGCCTTTGTGAGCGCAGCAGATGTTATCTGTCACCATTTCAAGAGAATGCCAGACATTCAAATTTACTCAAGCTTCTTGTGAACTATTTGCCGAAAACTGGATCCCTTTTTGTTTTAAAGGAACCAAACCATCACAATGAATGTTCAGCAACATTTCTGAGCCTCTTCGGCAGGGCTGGATTTCGTAGAATAAGGGCCCTGGGCTGAAGCCTGTTTTGGTTTTGGTGCCCAATCCCCTCATCCCTGTACATAATCAAATGAACCATAAAGCTAACTGGAAATTTTGTTATTTTACAGACAAAAATTAATAATCAAGTAAAAAAACAAAACAAAAAGAAAAATCATTTTCTTTCCAAAAAAAAAAAGTAAAACTTCAACAAAAACTGCAGGTGTGTGTCTGCATCTGGTTAATTTTTAGTTAAAACATGTTTGTTTTTCGTTCATAAAATAAAATAAAATTACTCGAGTAAAAGTAAACAGTACAGCGTGGTAAAAACACTCCTAAAAGTTACTAAAGTAAATATAATTGAGTAAATGCAACTAGTTACTACCCAATTCTGGTACTACCATATCAAATGCAAACATGTTAAGTTGAAACTATCAGATGAAACTACTATTGAGCTTTTAAAAAAGCATTAGTGATTCTCTTCCAAAGGCCATGGAAATGTTTACAGACTGCATGATGTTTGGTTCTTTATACATATATATATATATATATATATATATACATATATATAAAAAGCAGCAGATTTTGAATCAAAAATCAGGCTTCTTATGTTTTTTTTTTTTTACCGAATAGTAATTCTAGATATATGGTAAAATTAACACAGAAACTGTTCACCAAGTGCAAAAAATAGCTTTCTTCCCTGGAGACAGTTGCCCATCTTCAAAGGCTGGTGTCCTGCAGGTTTTGCATGCATCCCTGTTCCAACACACCTGGACTGGACATTAACTGGACCGCCCTGATCTGGAGAGGCTTAGCAAACATCCCGCTTTCTGTACAGCTCAAACTTTTGACTTAAAGATCAGAACCTCAACATTTTTTAATGTGAAATTGTTCTACTTTAGCACAAAAACATTGAATTTGCAGACATCAACATTTCTTCTCTTAAAATTGTATATAACCTTCATTTAAAAACTTATTGAGAGCATCTGAGGGAAACTTTAAATATCTGGTTACAAATGTAAAATATTCCAGAGTAGAAAATTCCCCTGACAGCCATCCAGAATGATATCCAAGTAAACAAATAAAGTTAGAGAAAATATATACACACAGCTAAGATTTATTCGCATTATTTAGGTGGTAAAATACAACTGAACTGATTATTAATAAAACTAAGATTTGTCTACCTTTAAATCAACATTAAATAGAGCCCAATTGTAATAATATTTAGGAAATTCCTCATTTGTCCGAATGTAATCAACGTTGAATGGAAACAAACGCCTGCACACCCTTGGCTCCGTGTGACACAGGGGAGGAGGGTGGACGGCAGTTTTAAACAATTGAACGCAGCCTGACCCATAACTGTAAACAATGCTGTTGACTGAGCGGCGGTCTGAAGTCCACCCAGTCCACCAACTCTGCTGGGAAACTCAACGACGCTCATCGCCTCATATAAGGAGAAGATGAGAAACAACACATTGGAGGCAGAATATAAAGAGTTACAAACAATCACACACTGAAGGTTTTGTCATTTAAACTGATAACATAAACAGGATTTGGTCAACCCCGCATGATTACAGGATTTGGAGATTACATAATCAAGAGCAACAATGATATCCACTAAACGCCGATAGGGAAGTGAACCGTTAAGCACACTGGAATCTGGCTGCTGGCAGCAGCCTTAAGATAGATGAGAACAAATGCATTCCTCAGCGCTCCCATGCCTAAACTGAACCTTGGCATGTTATGCAAGCATGCGACCAAAGCTGCAAACACAATCATGCGAGATCCCATCGACTTATTCTGGTTTTATTGAGGGGATATGTTTGAGCAGCGGCAAATGATAAGATTACCAAGAGATGATGGGCAAAGTTTACTGCAGATTCTCGCCTCGGCAACAAGCAGCATGTGTGATCAGCTGCGCTACAGCAGCTGCGTTAGCTAAACTTAAAGATGGCCAGTCTTCACACAAACACCCGTCGATTAATCCCAAGTGCGCAGAGGGTTGCCGGGGCAAAAAGAGTGTCACAAATAGAGTTGAGAAGCAGGAAAACGGCAGCAGGTCGTGACTGAACTGATTTGACAGCTGACGGGCCAAGACACGCATGTCTGAAGGCTGTTTACGTTTACATCACAGGGTTAAAATTTACTGCAACGACAAACACAGAAAGGTTAGCGCAGCACATCTACACCGTTTCATTTTCCAGGTTTTTATGGTCAAATTTAACTTTAGTATCAAACTCTGAGTCTTTTAGGACTAAATGTAGACGCATTCATGTCCCCTGAACTTTCCCATCTTAGTACAACTGTATTTTATTTGGGATTTTTTGATCTAGCAACACAAAGTAACGTATAATTAAGAAAAATACATGGTTTCTAACATTTTTTAACTGTAAAAAGTATTAGGGTTGAAATGGTCAATCAAATCAATCGTGATTAATCAATTATTGAAATAATTGTCAACTAATCGTTAACTGCAAAATACAAAAAAAAAGGCCATTTGGTGACAAAAAACTAAAATGCAGCGCAGTAATTAAGCCAAAACTGTAAAAAAAAAAAAAAAAAGTATATATTTTGCATGCAAGACAGAAATACTTGTCTGTAAATATGTTTTAGTCAAAACTACTCAAGATTTACTAAAGCAAAGCTACGATATTGCATTTTAGGCAATAAAATGTTTAAAAAAGGAATTGGATTATTTGTTTATTTACGTCTTCTAAAGTATTTCTAATATTGTTTATTAAAAAATGCTTGTGGTTGAATGAAAAATCTGTAAAATGTGCCATTTTTTATCCAATTAATCGACTAATCATCAGACTAATTGATAGATTAATATATTTCTAAAATATTTGCAAGTTGCAGCCCTAGTTTGTATTCAGCCTCCCTGTGCAAATACCTTTTGTCACCTTCTTGTTTCCATTACAGCTGCAAGTCTTTACAAATAACACCTTGAACGGTTTTCATCCACCTTCCAATCACGCTGTACTTCGTGTTGCTCCATCACATAAAATCCCAACGAGATGCACTGAAGTTTGTGGTCGGAACGTAACAAATGTGAGTAGAGGAAAGTTTTTCCAACACTAAATAATTCTCACTGAAAAGAAAAAACACGTTTTCCATTTTGTCTAAAAATAAGACTGACTACCTTTGCTTTGGTTTTAAATGCAGGTAGCCAGATGACCACCAACTACACAAGAACAGCTTAAAAAAAAAGAAGAAAGATTAACAGGTAATTGTGATTATATAACTCCAAAGCTGAGGGGGGAAAAAACATAATACTTACAATTAAGCAAAACCTGCTTACATGAGCAGGCAGGAACAGGATATGTTTTTTTTTTAACTCCATCTATGTTGCATAAAAAAGTTGCAATATCTCACAGGAGGGGAGGGCAGCTGAGCTGATCTATCCCTTTTTTATTACAACTTCACAGCAGGAGATTGCTTAAGCTCAACATGCCAATACAAGACAAAAAACAACCCTACTTTAACTCATTTTAAAAATCTCATGTGCACATAAACTTGTTCCCTTTCAGTCACCTCTGACCTCCTTCCTTGTGCAAGCTCCACAGCTGCACATGACTGCTGGTCTCCTGGGGATGTGGTCCCTTTTTGTTGCCCAAATGTGGACACTTTCCATTATAAGCTGACGTACGCTGAGCTTTAAAAGTCCACCAGACTAAATTTGTAGACAAGAGGCAACATATTTTTGCATCGAAGCCACCAGTCTATCAACAGCAGGTTGAACTCAAAATAACAGGCCGAGCACACACCTACTGCACGCTTCGTGAACGGTGAAAAACAATGCCGTTTGTTCCACATCTTCAGGCACTTTCCACTGACCATGCCAGCAACGTGGACGGGAACATAATGGAGGGAAACGGTGTTATATGAAAGGGAAGGGGAGATCCTTGCATCACTGACAGGAACTTTTTTTTTTTTTTCCTCCCCCTTGTGGAAACCACTCGACTATTTCCAAAACGTTTCAGGAAAGCGTTGCAAACACAAACCATCTGCAAAAGATATTTAATTTTCTTTTCAATGTGTGAAATAAAGCTGTTCGGCTCGTAAACTGAGGCTTCAATGCCCACAAATGTGATCTTTGAACTGCTTCATGGGTGTTCCAGTGAATTCACTAATAAAAGATGAATCCCAGTGAAGCAGCACTGCCTCCGTTTTCTAAATTGGAAAACCATTCTAAGATTAGCTCGATTATTTGGCAGAGGAATCAGTTCACATGGCCTCTAAGAGAAAGAGGAACTCCGAATTTTCACTACTGCTTTACCCTAGCAACGTTCCTACAAGAAACACACAAAACCACAGTCATTTTAAACCTCACGCTGAACACTGAAGGTGTACGATGACTGAAAGCTTCCACTGAATCACCAGGACCCATTAGGTGCCGACTGCCAGGCTCAGGATCAGTACACTTCCCTGTTTCATGTAATCCAAGATGTTGTAGTAACAAGTAACTTAAGCCTTAAAGGTTTGCTTTAGGATATGAAGCTGTATGCTATACAGGGTTTCCCTCGGTGTATCATAAGCCTGGTGGGCCACCAGGCTTTACTTGTGCCCCCACCAGGCTAAGAACTGCTTATTAATTTAACTCTTTTAAAAATACTTCGATTTTTTTTAAGACTTTACAGTTGGTGTCCGGATATTAATCTTTCAATAACACAGAATTATCAAGTGATATTTTCATATTTCCTATCAACTTTAAACATTTTTTAACTCAAAAACGTGGCAGGCTGCTGGATGAACAACTGCCCTAGCGCTCAACCACCAGGCTTAGCAAGTTATCTGAGGGAAACCTTGCAATATGCAACATTGTAACTGTAATATTAGGAGGTAGTAATTTAGGAACGTTGTAGATACTTGTCTGTTTCATTGTAAATACAGTAATTCGCATACAATTTTATTTTTTATGTGTGTATTAAGTCAGTGCTTAAAACATGCGTCATTGTGCCTCTTCACCCAGGGTACCTTTGTCTTAGGGGCGCACTTTTCTCAGGTAGAGTCAAAAATGGAGTATTTGTGTTTTGAACTAAAGAAAATAGGAAATTCTTTTTTTTTTTTTTTTAAGTGTATTTTTTGGTACACTTTAAAAAAAAACAGAGAAATTGACTCCTTCCTTTTAGTTTAAGATCAAAACTACTGATTAAACCAACATGTTCACAAAACCTTTGTTATATTTGGATACAGGATGCCATTAATGCAAAAGCTGGAACTGGTGATGTTTAATCTTTATGCGTAATCCCGATTATCATAACCTGATAATCTGATACATACCTGAGCCAATTATTTTACGCTGCTTCTTGCCATTATGAGAAATAAATTAAAATAAATAACTAAATTGAAGACGATTAGGAGTCGCAGACTCGCTGCTACATAATTTATTTTTATGAATGTCACCGGAGTTATACCTGTACAGTGTAAAAGTAAAGACTTAAACCTGTCACCCGGTTGTCAATGCGTAAAACTGACTGAACTAAGTAAGGATCCAGTTTTCAAGAGAAATCTGTGGAGGCAGAACCATTTTTTTCTTGAGAAGTTGGACCGATTTTGCAATGTTGTGAGCCTTTAACATGACATGCACCAGGAGGTTATCTTCACTTGCGAAACCTGCCCCGCCCTTTATCACTACAGGCAAAGAAACACTGTGAATCTCTCTAGCAAGATATATGCAGCTGATGAGAAACGGCATAAATGAACCAGCTGTTAACCAGACGTTACTGACCAAGCATTTGGCAAACAACGCCAGAACTATCGTTGCTTATTTCAGTTTACTTTTAATGCTCTGGAAAACTAAATCTACTCCAGCACAGGCATTGATAAATGTGATCAAGTTCAAAAGTGTATCTTTTTAATCAAGCTCACATATTCCCAGAACATTTGTTACCAGTATTTACAACTAATATTGTTATTTTTATACTTTACTTAGTAGTCAACCGACTTCCCTCTTATTGGGAAGAAAGTCTAAGTTAGCCCCTAGTTAGCTTTAATGTTAGCGAAAGAGCCACAGCCCCAACAGCAAAAAGTTAGCAAAGCAGTTAAAATTCAAAACTCTTCGTGTAAAACTTACCTTGAGTAGGTCTTATCGTTTTTTGTTTTTTGTTGTTTTTTTTTACTCTCCGGGTTTAACTGAAAAGTAGTTCGAAACGGAGGTTCCAGTTTACAAATCTTTTACCAGCTTCTCCGCTCAGCAGCACTACGGCTCAACTGACTCTCTACTGTGAGTTAATTTCAGTTAGCCGGAGTGAGTGACTCTATATCCGGTCAGGATTTTCAAAATAAAATAACTATCAATAATCTTTTTAATTTATTTCGAACACAAAAGTACTGAAATAAAACCAGCAAAACGGGAGAAGGTAGAGGTGAAAACAACATTTTTTTTTACAATATATAACAATAATTTATAAGAAGAACTCATCTTCAACCATGTATTTTCCCAAACATTTACTTTTTTTGTGTTGTTTGAGCTGAAAGTCACAACTGGATATTTTGTGACCCATTATTGCCGAATAATTAGAGTAATTTTGGTAGGCCAACCATTACAGAACCCTATTTTTAAATGCTGATGTCATTTAGTAATGGACAAAAATGGATTTAAAATAATTTGACCTTAAGTGAAGGTATAATTACCCCCTCCAACCAGTTAAATCTCAATTTGCAGGCCAAACCAATGACTGATTACAGCCTCATCTGCTGAATCAATACCCCAGTTAAGTATGAAAGAGGCTGGAGGATCTCAAAAAGCGAAACATCATAATAAACCAAATGAGAGAATTACAAGTAAAAAGTCAGAATTCTGATATTTGATTATTAAATTACATTATATTTGATATAAGTCAAAATTATTTTTTTCCTAATCCTTATCTGTAAGTTTTCAACATCAAGTTTCTCTGTGGTAGTCGTGAAGGGCTTTTATTTTGAAGGCAAACGCAACTGACGGAAGTTGACGTCAGTGCAGCTTTGTAGAACGCCTTACTGACGTAACATCCTCAAATACTTTTGGGATTACTTTCCAGATATTGTGGAGGTTTTATAAGTTTTTATTTCCTTTTCAGAGGTAGACAGTAAAATAAAGACCAATTACATTTCACTTTGTATTTTAGAAACATATTCTGATTACAATTAATGCTGTTATTAAATCTGGTTCCATATCTATTTGTTGGCTTGTTGTCATCACTGGCAGACTACAGTTGTTGCAGTGTGGGTCTGTAGGGAGATTTTTTTTTTTAATTAAAAGCAAATTTGCTTGTTATGCTCCCTCAATCAAGATAAATGGCTGAAAGTTTCTTAAATATTCTAAACCAAAAAATATTTAAGAAACTGCCCCCAAGACTCTGAAGAGTCTTGAAGAGTCCCAGAAGAGTCAAAGTTCAGGTAGCAGGTGAACAATATTGCTAATAAGGCATTTTGTAGCAACACACTCATGTGTAAACCAGCTTACTTCCACATACTCAGATGTACGTATCTGAGCATGTATCTGTTTCTAAAGTGCCCTCCTCTTCGTTAGAAACACAACGCCCAAAACGCATCTTTAGAGAAAGGAAACTTAAATTATTACGTTTCTGTGTTTTACCAACATTAACCTGTGCAAATCGAAACTCTCCTGCAAGAAGAAACTGACTAAAAATGAAATCTGACCACAGCTTTATTTAGCAAAGAGAACAATGCATACTTTAATAACATAATAAATCACATTTTAACCTTTTCTTATCAGAGCTTCAACAGAAAAACGTGAATGTACTCAAACCTGAGTAAAAATCAGTTAAAATTAAATGTTTCTTGGGATAGAGAAAAAATAATTAAGTCACATCCAGAATTAGCTCACAGCTGCAAACAGATAGTGATAAAAGCTGAATTGTTTCTGATCGTGTAATGAAAACCAGCAGTGGGAACCAAGTACGGCTTTACCCAGTTCCTTTAACCACGGGAATTTCCCCAATTTCTACTGAATTTAACCTCACAGGTGGATATGCAGCTGATACTTTGTGCTTTGGGGATTTTTGGTTAGAAATTACCACATTTATGCTTAATATATATGGTAACATCTCCATGAGGAATGAAGAAACATTTTTCATTGTGGGGAATAAGGCGAAATCAAGCTTTTATTGACAAAAAAACATTATGATGAAGCATGACTCCATGGGAAAACAAAGATGATTAAAAAAAATGTTGTTTTAAATAGTCTCAGTTACATTCATTAATGGCTTTAGGAGTCTTTAGAACAGTTTAACAACGTAAAAATGGAGGATTTAATAAGAAAAATAAGCATGAGCACAGAATAAGAATCCTGTTACATAATTTTTTTGTGTTTGCAAATAAAAACCACATTGTCATCAGCATACCATGACACATTTACCTTAAAAAACAACTAATGTGTTTCTTTTTCAAGGCGGGGTTAAAGATGTATCAGAATGACCTGCTTCAATCAAAATTAAATAGCAAAAGTTTCTTTTCTTGTTGATTTCACAAAATTATAACAACTTAGATTTAAAATTTTATCAGTATTGTCATTATTTTTGGTTGTTTAAATGGGTAGAAAAGGCTTCACTTTTGCCCATTTCAATTTAATTCAAAAACACATAATTAGTCACAAAGGGAAATTAAATATTTGTCCATTAGAAGGTGATTTCACACAGTGATTAATCACAAGACAATGTTAAACAACTGTCTCTGTGTTGCTTCCAATATCCTCTGAATTTAAAAAAAAAAAAAAGATTTTCGTTACTCATCGGGGCTTAAATGATTGGAAAGTCTTTAAGAACGTATCAAGTACATTCTAACTACATATAGACTTTTATATAAGATCTCTGACGTAATGCATATTGAATTTGTCAAAATGCAAAATGGAGGTTCTCGTTATTCTAACACATAAGTCTAAATTAAAAAAATAAATAAGGTGCGGTATTCTGCACTGAATACAGTCCTTGTAAAGCATGAGCATTTAAAAAACATTTTGGGATCTATAAACATTTAGCAACTCTAATTCTGCATATAAACTTCTTAACTTTAAAACCATTTGCATTCATAATACCTCTATTTTTTCCAAAGCGCAGCTTCTCTCCTTCACACACCTCGTCCTCGTTGTTAGCACCCTTTTTGGCAGATCAGAGTTAGGTGCAAGTAATCGACAATCATGCATAGTTCAGGTCGTAGATCATCGGCGTCATGAGGATATTTCCTACAAACACCCAAAGTCTCCATCTGTTAAGCTTTACCGATCGCTCTGCATTTGAACAACAGTTTGCCACTGTCGGAGAAACGAAGGCTGGCCGTTGATAAAACTCTGGGTGGTTTTTTGCTCCAACAGTAAGACAGAGGAAGTCATTCCAAGTCAGTAACATGGCCTCACTTCCATGTGGCTGCGGCGGGACGGGCGCCAACACTCCCCCTGGCGCCCTTTGAACCCAGCAGCTGACCCGAGCGGCTCCGCAGGTCACGCTCGGCGCTCTCGCTCTGCGCCTGCTCCTCGTCATACCTGATGGAAGACAAACAGCGCGACTCAGATCCGGTTTCCTCCTCTGTTTGCTCTGACATGGAGCGTGTAAACACACAGTCTAAACCTTTCTGGTTTCAGGCTTAACATCACAACGTCTGGATAAAGTGCATGTCTCTGACACTAAACGGCCTTCAATAGCTCAGTTGGTAGAGCGGAGGACTGTAGGGTACAACGCTGGACATCCTTAGGTCGCTGGTTCAAATCCGGCTCGAAGGAGCTTCTTTTTTATTCCCAGTACTTTGCATTCACAACAAAATCTACACAAAAAACCCTGCTTAGCTACATATAATCAACTACCTCTACAAAAATATCAGAAACTTTTCACATTCAATCAACACAAAAGCAGCTTCAACTCCATAGCAATTCCCAATAATAAGATAAATATAGATTTAAGCAGAAAATTAATCATACGTCTGGCAAATAAAAGTTTTGAACAATCTTCATTCAACCAAGAAGTTTGTTTCTGACTGGAAATGAGTTTGTTTGCCCCAAAGTTGAAAATAAACAGAGTATTTTATTTTACATGTCAGAGTTAAAACGAAATTAGGAAAAAATACACTTTAAAAATAAACATATTTACAATCGTTTAAATTTAGGAATGAATAAACGAATAATTGCATTTCAGATCCAATTATTAAAAGTGAAATTCCTAATTCTAAATCAGATGTAATTATTTCCATATTCATGTAAATAATTTAATATTTTATGTGTTACACTGATTAGTGCAGAGTTAACCTTTAACACTAACATTAGTCATATTTTATAAAATAATTTTAAAAAGAGGGGGAAACAATCTTGTAGTTATTCAAAAATAAAATCTGAACTAATTTTATAGTTAATAAAACCTCAATGTATTTGTCTCAATTTAACTTTAATCATTTAGGAATTAATTTATTGGTTAAATTGTGACTGAAATGATCCAATAAACAGGTCAAACTTAATGTTTACATTCATGTCCATCTCAACCTTTGACCTAAAAGCAACTCCTTCGAGCCGGATTCGAACCAGCGACCTAAGGATTCCTGATTAGTCCACTACAGTCCTCCGCTCTACCAACTGAGCTATCGAAGGGTGTGACAGTATTGACATAACAGTGGAGTCTACACATTACTGCTTTGGAGGGAAGGCGCAGATCTTTCTTTTTTTTTTTTAAGTTTGTAAATAAAATAAAATAAAATAAAATAAAATAAAATAAAATAAAATAAAATAAAATAATAGACCTAACAATATCTTAGTTTTGGGACTAAAATAAACACTTTGCTATCAAAGAAAATCAAAAAGTAATTGGCAGAAAACAGGATATAGATCAGCTGAAAAAAAACCTGGACTCTAAATAAAAACTGTAAATCAAATTAAATTCAACTTAATGATGCTCTTTTCAGATGCAGAACAGGTCTAATTGGATTTTTTTCTGACAAATGTTCAGCCCCTGTTTTGCTATTTAAAATCTCCAGCTTTAAACCAGATGTTTTGTCCTCCATGATGGATTCTTTAACCCCACTGAACCAGCGGAGGGTTTCTGAATTAAAGTCACTCACAGGACTTGGTAGTTGCCCAGGGCCTCTCTGGGCGGACTGCGATTCCAGCGGCAGTCTGGGATCTCCCCGTTGGGCATGACGATGTTGAGCGTGTCGTTGATGAGGTTGTATTTCAGAATGCGGTCGTTGGCTGTGCTGGAGGTCAGCGACGGAGAGGCGTTAACCTGAGGGTCACAAACAGCACCATATTTACAGCAGTAGAAGAAGAAGAAGAAGAAGAAGAAGAAGAAGAGAGATTTGGGCTGTAATAAACCCTGAGTGGGCTCACGGCTAATGAGAAGTGATTAATAATGCAACGCAGACTCCAAACGAGATCTGTTTGGTTTCTTCCTGTAATTATACTGAATGTGGAAGGAAATGAAGCTACTAATATGTACATAAATATGCAATCAGTAAACACTCATTTATAAACTGAATGTACAAACTGTTAAATGAATAATTCCTGTTGTTTTTTCCCACTTAGCTTATTTATGCACATGTAGATACCATATTATATATTTTTAAAACTATATTTCTTAGTTTAAACATGATTTAAAATCAAATAAATATAATTTTTTTTAAAGTGAAATATTTGAATTAAATAAATGATTTTGGTACATTATTCTCCATGATCCGTTTTCAGTTTTCTGGCATTTCTAACTAAAATTTGACCAAATTTCTAAAATTTAAATTTATTGTTTGCTACTGTACACTTGTACATTGAAAGCCAGCCAAAACAGCGCAAACAGTGTAAGAAATATAAACATAAATATGGTGATATTTACAATATTAAATCAGGTAAAAGATATCAGAAGTAATTGATGATTATCACCAAAACCTTGATCAAATAAAGTATCTCTAAAAATAGTTTCAGATTCACATACATTTCACTGAAATAAACCACTTGTTTCTAAATTTGTGAGGTTTTTCTTTTGTTTATTTTAATGTTTTTCAAACATTAGGATGCCAATAAGTATGAAAGAAGAAGCTGCAAAACATACATTTCAGATTACAAAATAAAAAGGAAAGAAATCCAACTTTCTGTTGTTTATTAGGATTAATTCTTGGTGAAATGACACTAAGCCTAAAATCCAAAAAGAAAATGACGTTAATATCAAAAATGGCGCTTGGAAGAAAAGTACCAAAAGATGACAGGAGACTTTTAAACCATTTAACCGTCTGAGAACTGAATTCAGACCCGGTGGGACTGATGAGCAGACTCACTGAGTTTCTGGAACGTGTTCCTCACAGAGGAACGTCTTTTGCCCTACAAACAAGTTTGCGCTGCTGAAAATAGATCAGATCGGCGTTCGCTAGCAGAAATAACTCAGACCCAGCCTAGAAACCCAGCAGCACAACGTGCAGCTGTCAAACGAGCGCATTGTGACTCATTACGAGGCCACAGCTGAGACAGACGGAGCAACAAATACAAAGCGTCTGCTGCCGGTGCGTTTCTACCAGTTCCTATTAGCTGAAGATGAATAAAGAGTCAGCAGCACAACACAAACACACAGAGAGCCTCTCACCAACCAGCAGCACAAAACGAGTGACGAAGATGGGAGAAGATGAGCAAGCCTCAATCTGGAGGTTCAGTTATTCTGGTTCAGAAGTTACCAGAGAGACAGCACTGATCAGAAAATACCAACGATTGATTATTTAGTCAGGAATTCTTTATAGAGAAGGTTTTATTTACCCAGAAACAACATGGAGGTTTTCTGAACTAAAGCCTGAAAGGAAACGAGGAAGAAACCGAGACGGAGGGGACATCCTGAGTCTAATGAATGAGAACCATCCATCCATCATCCAACATACATCCATCCATCCAACATCCAGCCATCCATCCAACATCCATCCATCATCCAACATACATCCATCCATCCATCCATCCATCCATCCATCCATCCATCCATCCATCCATCCAT
>NW_006800448.1:129503-163957 GCF_000485575.1 Poecilia formosa | reverse complement strand
CATCCATCCATCCATCCATCCATCCATCCATCCATCCATCCATCCATCCATCCATCCAACCAACCAACCATGCATTCATTCATTCAGTGGTCATCCATCATCCATCCTTCTGATATTCATCCATCAATCTTTCTCTTTTTGCTGGTTTCATTCTGCAGATATGTCTACAGAATATTTAAAGTGACAGAAGCTGCTTTCTGTCATCTTTCTTTCTTTCTTCTTCTTCTTTTATTTTAAATCTCCTGTTTTTTCAGGGCCTTTAAAAGAGCAACAGATACCCCAGATCCTCCACTGTACCCAACAGTGAGCATGAAGTAATTTTCTCAGTATTGATCCAGACACTGTTCCAACTATTTATTGGAAAAATAAAAATAAAAAAAAGACCCAGATGAACAGAAGACTGCAAATAAACCCGGTTGCTCAGACCGGGTTCCCAGCTTTGCATTAAAGGTTTTACGTTTCACAAATTACGAGGTGAAAACATTTCAATGCGACTCACCTCGATGAGCCACGGCTTCAGCTTGTCGTCGATGATGATGTCATACCCATAACACTCAAAACAATGCTTATCATTGTTCATCACAGGCTAACAGGGAAGAAAACACAGACTGAATGAGCAAAATGGATCATTTTTAATTTGGTTTATCAGTTGTTATTAGACAACCAGAGTATAAATACACCACACATCTATTAGCAGCAGATGCTTTGATGCCTTTGAGAGGAAGTGAGTAAGAGCACTTATTTAAAAAAGGAAGTGTGTTTAGTGTCCTGTGGGCTAAAAACAATACAAAGACATGCAGGTGGTTTTACAGCTCATAGAAATCAGACGACCTTTTGTCACGTTGAAAACAACGTAAAAGGTATCGGATTCTGCCTGCACAAGTTTAAATTATAACAAAAAATACTTATTTAGCACCTGCAGCTCTGCACGTACATTCTGCTTTTAAAAGGTGTAATATTTCATTGGTGAAAGGTTTCTGCTTTCTGCTAGAGGTGCATTCACGGAAGTATCTGCAAACAGGTTCAGCACACTGAAAGGTGATTACACAATATGGATAAGTGAGTGCAAGACTTCCCCAGCGACGAAAGAGTGAGGAATAAATATTTACAGAAGCTTTCACACGTCTTGCACAAACTTCAGTGTGTTACGTTGCAATTTAATGTGAGAAAGCAGAACAAATTAGAGCAAAGTTTAAGGATTTAGAAAACTTCTGAAGGTTCAGGTATGGCGTCCATTTGCATTCAGCCCATTTACAATAAATTACGTTGATGTTTGTGGTGGTTTTGTGGCAAAATGTGAAAAAGTGGTGTGAAAGAGAAAGTTTAAAGACGGTTTACGCTAAAGAAGCATTTAGAAACCAGAAACTTGCCATATCATTTGAAATGTAACCAGCAAAGTGTCGGAATTAGAGGAAACATAATCAGAAATTAGCAAGTGTCGCTCTTTTATTCAATCATTCATGCTATAAACTTACTGCGACCGCCTTCAGTGACTGCACCACGATCCAGTGGATCTGGTCAAACAGCCGGTTTGTCACCTCCTTTCCTCTTGTGCTCTCCAGGTACAAGCGAAGATTACTGACTGTCCACTTTCCCCCGTGAACGTGGTTGTAGTCGTCCTTTTGGAAAACACAGTTAAACCAGAAATGTGAAGCTTTCTGTGAAGATTTAAAAACCCCGAAAAGAAATATAACGACCTTGAAAATAACAAGAAAGTAGTTTTCGATGTGTTTTACTTATGGGAAAACTGTCATGTCATTCCTACATCCCTGTGTTGAATCAGAGAAAGTAGCAGACAGTTGCCGCCACTAAAAGCAGGTGTTTTAGCGGTTAGCTAGTCTGCAGGATACAGGTTTGCATTAACATAATGGAACTGTTGTAAATCACAGAGATATTTTCTGGTCATGAACAAAAATTTTAACTTATTGGAAGGCCCTCCAGCGAAGAATTGAGCTGATTCTGCCATTTCTGATAGAGTGAAAATGAGTAACAAATACTTAACTAGTCCAAACTTTACAAAAATTTAAAAAAAAGATGGGGAAAAATTAGGGAGAACAATTAGCCAAAGATGGGGCTGGCTGCTCCAAAAATGTCTGAGTAAATCTGAATGCATAGCTCTGAATATCTTTATGTTAGAACGTGAATACTGCCTACTGCAGACAGCTGTTTTGTTTGGTTAAACAACCAATAAAAACCGAGTTTACTAAAAAGAAACTCAACTGTTACACAAATTAAGAGCCGCTAGTCTTGGTAGGAGAGGATTCAAATAACTTCGACCTCAGTCTCTACAGGTGGTTTGAATGATGAAGAAGAAGTTCATCTAAATGAGCGGCCGTATTTGTGGAACTATAAGACGAGCAAAATAAACACAAGAGCTTCAAATTAAAGTGACAGTACTTGATTTTTGTATGATTTTTGATCTGTGCTTCACCTACGTTGAGGAAAATGTTCCTTTTGATGACAACTCACCCCGTGTTTCTGGATGGCCACGTTAGTGAGATGCACAAACATGTTGTCCAGCTCACTGGTGCTGGGTGTGTACTTCACCGTGCAGAACCGGCAGAACCCCAACTTGTACCTAACGGATCAGATCAGACTGATTTGTTCGAATTCATATCATCTGTTAAACACCAGGTGATTTCCTGGGTGGATAATTTGACGCATAAACAGGATGCAGTTTTGAAAGGTGCTTCTTACATGTAGCACTTTAACGGCCGATATGTTGTCACCAGAACGTAAAGCCGAAGGTCGAACTTCTTCCCTCCAATCAGCAGAGGGTTGTCGATGTACAGAGAGATCACATACGCCTCTTTACCGCTGGATGCTGCAACAAACCTGGAGGCAGGACGGAGCAGCAACACCCGCTGATAATACCATGATGACTCTTTGTTTTTCTCCATCCAAAGCTTGAAAGGAACGCGCTTCCTGACTTACGTGGATGTCCGGCTGTCGCGAGACCACTTCTTAATCTGCGACAGCTTGTTGATGAGGAAGATGCCCTTCCCCTGGGCTTTTCCGCAGGGCTTCATGATCCAGGTGCTGGACGGATTCTTGCGAAACTCCTCCACAAACAAATTGTAATCAGCCGGGAGCATAAATGTCACAGGAACGAAATCTGCACAAGGATAAAGAAAAACATCAGGACTGTTCACGCCTGTACATAAATCCACCTCTAGGGAAGATTACCCAGATAAATGTATTTTCCGTTCTTGTCCTTCTCTGCAAGCAGACTTCCTTCCTTTTCCAGCTCCTTGCGGTAGCGCTTGATGTTTTTGATCATCAGGTCCTTCCTGGTCAGCTCATAGTGGTTCGGGAAATGGTTGACCAGCTGCTCATCCGACAGCCGGTAGCCGGTGTCCACGCTGAACACGTTCCTGATGGTCTGGATGCTCATCCTGCACGATGAGCATCAAGAGAACAGCTTCACTACTGGACTATCTCCCACCAAACTAATTATAATATTCAATAAATTCTTCCTAGTAAGAGAAAAGAGCATAAACTCCTTATTAAATTTATAAAACCAACTAAAAAGCAGAGAAACTCTTAAAAAAACACTTTGAATTAGCTTCAGACAGAATGGAAAAATTAAAAATTGATTTAACATTGAAATAAAATTGTATATTTTCCATTTAGAAGAGTGGCTAGGAGCCCAGGATAATAAATTTAAACCTCACAGAAACATAAAGTAAAGGGTTACTAATATACAAGTTCTTTGAAAAGTGTGCCACACATTTTTAAATATCATTTCATCACTTTTTTCTTAGAAATCGTTATATGTTGTATTTTTTGAAAAATTTTAAGTGTTGGAATATTAGTTTAGATGTAAGTTTAAGCAGAGCAGCTGTTTACTTTCATCCATTTCCTGCCTTATTTGAATGGCCTGTCCTTTAGGGCAGAAAGGGAGACATGCAGGATGAACAATCATAAAAACACAAACCTCAGAGTAATTTAGAAATACCAATTAAACAAACGGTTATGTTTTTTCACTGAGAGGAAGTCGGCCAGGCCAGGATTCAAGATTTTCTCTTTGACAATTATTTATTTACTTTTTTCTCTTCACTGTATGTGTGTTGAAATTAAAGATAAGATTTTTTTTTTATTGAGATTACTACTTTGACTGTATAAACAGATATAAAGAGGGAATATAATTGTTACTTTGGAGAAAAAGTAATTTTTTCCTTACATAAGATATTTTTTCCTTGCTTAATTAGCGAAATTAACTAATGAATTTATTTATTTATTTTTTAGATGTATTTTAAATTATGTTTTGGTTCTAGAACCTACCAGTAGAAATTCCAGTCCTCGTTTTCTGTCACTTGAACCCATTCTCTTTTTTCAAAGTTATTGATGAGCACTGACTTCTCAATATCTGTCACCCACTTCACCTTCCCAGCCATGGTGCCTTCAAAACAACATGTCAACAAACATCAAACATACAACACTCACGAACATATTCATAAAAATACAACCTGACATGTGAGTGAGATCATTTAGGATCCGCTTTAAGATTTATACACACTCAGCTACCTGCAAATCAGTGCCAGGAAGCATCCAGTCATCAGCATCTGCTGCTCTGACAGGCTCCGTTAGCAGGCTGCTGAATCCTCCCCGGACTGCTGCAGAGACTGGGCGGCCATCATCCGGGTCAGGGATGCACTCTCATCCCACTGTCGTTACAGTTTTACGGCCAAGCAGCTTGTAAAGCATCACCGTGAGCTGAAAGCTAGCTAGCGAACGCCGCGTCCATGTTAGCTGCTGTGGCGGCACTTATTGATTCCGACGACGTGAAGCGGTGACGACAACGCCCAAGACGGTCAAACTACAAGGAAGCATTTCTTCGAGCTAAAACCCCGATAATTTCTGTGCAACTAGTGAAATACCGCATGATTAATATAAATGTTTGAAAAGGGTGTGTCTCGGAAACGCTAAGAAGATGTTGCGTTACGAGAATAACCTAGCAACGGAGGACGCAGTGATGTCACTTCGGGGTGTCATTGCTACGTTTTACCACAGGGGGTCACTATTTCACTGTTTCTATTTTTAACAACAGGCTGGTGGCTGCAGAGTGCCAAAAAATGTTGAATTCATCATACGTGTTGGAGAAAGTTCATTAAATCTGTCTGTATGAGTGTTATAATTTGATTAGCTGTTATAACCCATATTTGTTTGTCTTTTAAAATGCCTTAGGATTGCATTTGTTGTGAATCAGCGCCATATTTAAAACAACTGAAGTGGACTGAACTGATCATATACAAAAAGAAAGTTGAATTCTCAGTAAGAAATAGGTATAGAGTAATATATTTCTTGCCTATGTTTAAATCAAAATTAATAACTTATTACGACTCAATTGGTATTTAACCGGCGTTTCTGTCTCCCCCTAATGGTCAAATTTGATAGCAGCAGGTAAAGGCGTGGCCAATTGTACTTTGCAGTAGTTACCTGAGAGAGCAACGAGATTAAAGGACGCTGCTGTAAGTACAAACACCTTTCGATTATTTATTTGATTTTATAAATAACTATAAGTGCTAATGATGATGGGTTTTATATTTATTACAGGGCGGCGTCCTATTTAATCTACATTAAAGGTATTTTTACTTTCTTTTTTCACTGTGAGTGCACCTGTTTACTTGCCAGCGTTTTACTTTCGATAAACATTCAAATAAAGTATTATTACAAAATGAGACACAATGCGTGTTTGAAAAATGAATAAGCAAATTGTTTATTCATTTGAGTTGAAGGGTTAATATCTAATCCTTTTAAGTGTGGTTTTCAAAAATGACCTTTGTTTGTTTTAGGCATGAGCAATGACTTCATGTTTTTTGTTTTTACTAAAGCAAACTGCTATAGGCGGCTATTTCCAGGCCGCGTTAGTTTTGCTCTTGTTGAACTCATTTTACGGCATTTTTAATGTAAAAAAGATACGAAAACCTCACGTTTACATATAAAAATACTTTTTTTGTAAATTTGTCTAAAAATTGTAAACCTATTTAAAGTTTATGGGGGATTATCTGAGGTGGGTGATGCTGTAGTTCCCCTTGCTGAGAGGAGAAAAGAGCCGTTTGGTTGATTTGGGTAATGGAAATGTGGCATTTGCATTAAAGAGCATGAGAACAACAGGTCTGATCTCAGCTCAGGTGATCACGGCAGGTTAAAAGTAAAACCTATAAACATAATCTGACAAGTCCTGTTCCAAAAACATTATTAGAGCAACACTTTTTAACATCAGCTCAAAAAAATATTAGGGAAGTGAAACAGTTTAGCAGCAGTAGACATCAGAAGGATGAAGTCACCACTTCAGACCTCAGATTTTTTTTTTTTTTTTTAATCGGACTCTCTCCCTGGTAACAAGCACCACCCATCCTGGTCACATGTTCTCTTGTTTACACAGCTTGTTTATGAACGTTAGAAGTCCAGAGATAATGCATGATCGCGTGCAGGCTCTTTCCATCCTGCATTGTCAATGTGGTGGTTGATCGAAATAATTTAACAGGAACTCATGTGAAAATGTCGCTCCTGCTCAGAGAACACGATGGTGGAACAAACCAGACATCCAAGCCGTGCTGTGACCCTCCAGGCTGGACCTGGAGAGATGGCGGACGGGAACCTCAGGTACAGTACGGACACTCCCTGCTGCTGTTTCAGGTACTGAGCACATTGTTCCATGTAAACACGTCATGTGGGAAAGAGTTGTACCAGCAACAAACACGACAAAGAGAACAGATTTGATCAAGTCTTCAACACCATTGGGTTTTAAAGACGTTTTATTGTTTTAATGTTTTCTATCTTCCTGGTGTAGGATCCGTGACAGAGCAGTGAGGGTCGTTGGTCGACAGTTGGCTGAAATCGGAGACCTTCTGGACCAGGAGCGGGTCAGGAGAGATCCGAACTGGCCGCCAACTCCTCTCTACCTGCTGGGACCTGCCCGGACTCTGACACGGATCATCTGCAGGTACAAAAACATGCTTTGTTTTGTTTTTATCTCACATTTCTAGTTGGATATTTATGTTTTTGGTTGTTATCTTGGTTGGTGTTTTACAGGGATCTCCACAACCAGCTGTGGGGTTTCCAGAGCCTGTTGGCTCCGGTGAAGACCTGGATTGTCAGCGCTACGTCCGGGACGGGGAACCTTAGAGCCGAGGCAAAGGCAACCTGGGTAATTCTTTGATCTTCACTGCAGCGCAGGCACATTGTGCAGGGTTTAACAAGTTTTCTTTGGTTTCCCAAAGAAAACTTGCTAAACTTTGTGCTCAGCACAGCCTGTCATGAATACTAAAGATAGACAGACTATCCAGTCAACCTTTCCAGATACTCTAAAACATCTATTCCCTCAATACTGTAAAATCACATTGTTTTTTATCATTTTCAAGGTGAGCAGTTTAAAAGTGGTGGCTTGGCCTGGCTGGACCAGAGGAGCACTCATGGCCGTAGCACTGCTGGCAACAGCAAGCATTTTTGGTGGATTGTGGATGTAAGAGGAGGCCTGGGAAGAGGCCCAAAGAAAGTCTGAGTATGTTTGATGAAAAACAAAAAAGAAAAAAAAAAAGACTAAGTTTGCATTTGATTTCAAATTAATGCTGATTTTTGTTTCTGCTGTTTACTTTTCTTTTTTTTTTATACCATTTCCATGAGCTGTATTGATGTTAACGACAGACTGGAAACGCCTTCCTTAGAATAAAGCTTAAAAAACTGTGTTGCTAAATTCACTGAAGCACCTCCAGATTGGTTTAATTATTTTTTTTTAAAGAGTTTCCTGAAAAGCCAGAACATTGTAGCACTGGAAGGCTGTTTTGCCGTTGCACTGATATCAGAAAGCATGTTTCTCATGACTGGACTGTTGCTGGCCTGCAGTCTTTTGCAGTTTCTTACTGGTTTAAGAGGCCAAGGTTTTTACAAAACGATGTGTAGCTTTGCTTGTGATGAAATGACGGGAGCTGGACTTTCTGTTGCGGATTTGACGAGGCTTTTTTTTTGTGTTTGTTTTTTTCCCCACGTCTTACAAATAAACTTCAAGATGAGAAAAACCGACTGGCGTGTTTATTTAAAAAAACATTTCATTAAATACATGGTTATACACAATCTTTTCCAACGTTAGAGTCACTTTTCGCTTGCGGTGACGTCCACGTGAGCGTACAACTGAGAGGCCTTCCTGTTGCACTTCTGGAGCGTGACGCCCAGCTGCCTCCCGGGACCGACCTCGAACGTCTGAGGGAAGCTCTCCCCCTGCGACCTTTCGTAGATTTCATGTAGAGCCTGCTCCCATTTCACCGGCGACACCAGCTGCTTGACCAGCTGCTTGCGAACGTGGCTTTCACTCATGTAGCGCTTTCCGTCCACATTGGAGTAGACCCTGATATCGGGGCGTCGCACCTGGAAGGGAAATAATGTTGGAAAATGATTTAATGTTTTAAAAAGTATTATTATTGCGATATAAACACATAAAATTAAATTAAATGTGCAAAAAAAAAAAAAAAAGAGTCCATTGTAGTCCTTTAGGTGTGTTTTTTGTTGATATGGTAACAGAATAAAGGAGGAAAAAAAAACATGCAACTTTAATTACTTTATCATAATTAAAAACAACAATTCTACTACTAGTGAAGAGAAAAAAAAAACACATAATAAAATAACAAAATTGACAATAAAATTACACTTTTGCACCTGAGCAGGCCCAAAAGAATAAAAAGAAAGGCATTTTCTTTTGTAAATAAACATTCCTCAATATAAACTTTAGTTATGTAGAGCAGCTGGATGAACTGGACAGCTATGCATCATGCATGAATAATAAACTATAAAATGTTTTTAAAAATGCAATATATTAAAAAAAATGATTCCCTACATTTTAACAGAATATTTCATGATTCAATTATTATATTTATTCAATTATATTCTAGCATTTTAAACGATATAATCAACGCTGAAACTCAGTAGGCGGAGCTAACACTGTTAGAGCAAAGGTGATTGGTCGAAAATGTTTTACTATGTCGGGTAACCAATCAAATGTTGATCCATACTTTATGAGCCAAATTAACATTTTAAATTATTTCCCGCTATGCTGTTGCTCAGGATACATAAAATAACTTGGTAGATAGTGAAATTATTATATATTATCCAAGAATATTTACACATTTCATAAGAATTTGTCTACATAATACTATATTGACACATTTTACTTAAATTCTTTAAAATATTATTTACTGATTGGCTTTTATATAAACTACAACGTATACAATTCCCAGTAGTTAACGAGAATGTGGGTAATTTTTATTTAATCTTTTCATATCCCCCAATATAAAATATAAAACATGCTTGTTTATTATGTCAGGAAAGTGATTATGTCTAATCAGAAATTTGTAGTTTTATTAATTGTAATATTTTTCTCTTAATAAAAATGGAACTGTTTAAACAAAATGTAAAAAATGAAGTGCATTTGTTTGTAATTAACTTGGGGAACAAACCTTTTCTTACTCATTAAAAACGTTCATAACTTTTAAAAATGTGATTTCATTTTATTTTACCCCCATGTACATAAAACAGCAACAGTAAACAGGCATATTTTCCCTTCAATTCAATTTTAATATGTTTGCAACAGAAAACACATCAGAAGGGGCACAAATTAAAAGAACTAGAGTAATCAGAACAATTAGAAAACTAGTTCTGTTAGGTGGATGTAATAAAGCAGAAGTGTAGCCTGTAGTGTAGGAAACGTTTGCTGACTGACCTCCACCTGCTGCAGCACCTCTCTGAGCGGCTTGGTAGCCGACGCCATCAGCTCGGTGTGGAACGCTCCGCTAACTGGGAGAGGTTTGGCCCTGATGAACTCAAGACGGCGCGAGTTCTGCTGGAGGAAGTCCAGGGCCTAAACAAAACCCAAAGCCACATTAATATTCCACTGGTGCCAAATCTATAGCTGAACAGCGACGGTTCGTACCTGTTTGTGCCCTGCAATGACCCTGCCATCAGGGAATAAATAGTTGGCCACAGAGCAAACGGGATCCTCGATCCCCAGACTCTTGCAGTGCTCTCTGGCTTGAAGGCAGGCGTATTTATAATGAGCCTGTGGTCTGCCAACGACCGACAGCATCCCACTGGGAACCAGTTCAGAGGCTTTCTGCATGGCCTCTGCACGCACCTTCACTGCATACAAAGCTAGAAGAGCAGCAGAAGGAAATACATTAAAACTTTAAGACTCTCGTCAGACTTTCACTATATTAATACATCTTTGACAAAAAGTGATGCTTACCTTCTGAAAAGTTCATGGCTCCAGCAAAAACAAGAGCAGCAAATTCACCAACGCTGAAACCTGCAGCAGCGGCACACGTCTCAATAGCCTGTTGAGACCGGAGGAAAATGTCAGTGTATTATAAGCCTGGCGGGCCAACAGGCTTTACATGTGCCCCCACCAGGCTTAGGATTACTTATTTATTTAAGTTTTTCTTTTTAAATGTTTGCATTTTTAAGACTTTATAGTTGGTGTTCAGATATTAATCTTCCAACCTTCCAATAATACACAATTATCAAATGATAATTTCAAATTTCTTGTCAACTTTAAGCATTTTTTAACTCAAAAACACGGTGGGCCGCTGGATGAATGACTAGCACCCAACCACTGGGCTTAGCACGGTTTTTGGGGGAAAACTTTCAAATATCAGTATGTTTTTATATATACATTACAGATTGATGATGCCATCAATCTGATGACATCATTTAAAATATTAAATCAGATGATATGATATAGGTAATCTTTTCACTTTTTTTTAGGAATTTCTTGAACGCTTACTTTTTACTTTTAACTTGAGAAAAACAGGTGAAAACTATAATGTATTTCTACTTTATTTTGAGTTAAACCTCAACAGAAATGGTAATTAAACAACAGTTTGTGTGACCTTTGGGTTTTCATGGTGCAGCTTCTCCACCGCAGCCAGAGAGGTGACGAACACCGCCGGCTGACAGTGCACCGTCTTCAGCAGTTCCTTCTCCGGCCCTTCCAGGCAGAGTGTTAGCAGGTCGTAGCCGAGGATCTCCTGCGCTGCGGAGAACATCTCTTTCACGTTGGGGTACTTCGTCAGTCCTTTACCCATACCCACAAACTGGCTACCCTGCCCGGGGAAGAGAAGCACGGAATGGCCACTGGGATCCTTCCTCGGTCTTCGCACCTTGACCGCAGGTAACTGGCTCTCCGGGGAAGAGTCTGGATCTGGAGGTCCAGGCTGCTCCTGGGTGGACAGTCTCCGGCTCAGATAGACCATCTGTCTGACCTTCCCTCTGAAGGCTGCAGCCATTCCGACAACCTTCGGTGCTAGCATGAGTTAGCTCCGAATAAAACCAACTCACACCCAGCTTTAACAATCTGCAAAACTAACATAAAAGTCAAAATAGTTCTAACTGAACTATTTTCTCAGCTCGGCATGACAGCCATAGGGAGCAGCCATATTGTTTAGAATATTCAGTCGGTTTTGTTTCTCTTCCGGTTCACGATCCGGTGCTTTCGCTCTGCAGCGCCTCCTCTGGCCAAAAATATTCCGCGTGAAGTTAAATAAACATTTCATACTTTCATTGACATAATACATTTATGCTAAAAAAGTTCAATGTTTTCAATGGATTTAAAAATCATTAAATTAAAATAGTATATTTTGTGGGAAAAAAAAGAAGATCTCAGTCTGAAAACCTTTTGTCATAGCGGCAAAAATGTTCTCTGATCTATCTTTGGAAAATAATTAAACTTTTGCACACTATATGTACATCTATATGTAATCTTGTTTGTCCAATAACAAAAATCTTCCAGAATGAATAAACAAGATAGTAAAACAGCATCTTCATGTTTGCATGAATCTTATAATTTCCACTAGACGACAGTTGAGAAAGAGCAAAATAAAACCAGCAACAATACATTCAGACTTTTAATTTAAGCGACAAACATGACCAACTTTTTCAAATCCTCCAGAGAATTTATTGTAGAAAACTCTTATTATTGCTCAGTGCCAATCAGATTGGGTCTTATGTTATCATCATTGCTCTCCATCTTTACACTCAAAATATAATAAATATAATTCAATGCTTTCTGCAGGAAGAACATTTCCTCTTAAACAGTTTTCTGAAAGAGTTTTTGTATTTATTAATGATTACCACATCTTTCCAAGGAGCTCTCTCCGTGATTCATCTACACTCCATCCTCTTCTCTGATTTGCTCGTGTACAGAAATTTCCCAACTTGGTGCTTTTAAAAAAAACTTCTCTGAACGCCTCCTATTACATTGTAGGTGTTTCTTGAGTAATTCAAAGTATTGCTCTATTTTAAGAAAATTACAGTTGAAATGTGATTAAAACTCCTAACATCCTGATTCCTGTGAGAGGCAGTTGGCCTCCCGCTGCACCTCCAGTTTCTCCGAGTCGTCTCCAAGCATCCTGTTGTTCTGTTCGTTCCTTATCTTATATTTACAGATGAACTCGTTGCTGGCCAGCGCTCCTTCTTTTTTGGGACAAGTAAATTTTGACTGAAGACGACTTTCCAAACGCTCTGCAAAAAAAAAAAAGCAAAATTTTGTTTTGACCATGCAGTTAATTTTGTAAAATGTCCATCCAGCATTTCATTCAGTATTAAAATGTTAACAAGTAATATTAGATATGATTAATTAGTCTAGATTGTCAACTGTTAATCCATTGTTATCTATCTATCTATCTATCTATCTATCTAGCTAGCTAGCTAGCCCGCTAGTTTGCTAGCCATCTAACTAGCTAGCTAGCTATCTATTAGTTACAAAGGGATTAAAGGATGAATTTGGTTTGATTTAAAGAGAGACCGTAACAAAAATGTGTCTTATAATAAAGTTTATACAAAGTGTTCAACTTATAGTTTTAAAACTATTCATTGGAATGATTTGGATTCATCTGGATTGAATATAAGTGAGCACAAACTAGACTTATTTGTCCAGTAAAATGCCTTAACATTTCTCTATAAGACTCTTTATAAATAGATGATTTGAGAATTTTTAAGTCAAAAGAGTCATGTTTATGAATTATTTATAAAAATAGAAAGTAACTTTCCTTGAACTTTAAGAATTTTTGCGTTTTTTATTTCACTATTAGGAAAATGTTGTTTTTATGTCCAGACACTGAAAGTTTTCCAAAGCGGTGAAGTCATTTCGTACCTGCAGGAGTGATCGGCGTCATCAGGCGGTTCAGCTGGACGTTCCAGTGGCGTACGTGCTGACTGGCATTTCTCAGCCTCTCCTGCATCTCCTGGAAATCCAACAAAGTTTCACATCTGTGTCTGTCTTTTTGTCCCCCAAATCTAATTTGTTTCGCTTCATGTGTGTTTCTTTTGTCACCTCAAGGTGCTGATGGCTCCTCTTGCGAGACGCCTGCAAATTCCGGAGCTCCACCGAGGCCGAGTAGAGGGCGGACGGCGTGGTCTCGTCCACCGTCCCGTTTGAGGCTTCGCAAGTGGAGCTAAAGCGCTGTAAGATCTTCTCCTGTTCCTGGAGAATCTGAAACTGCCTCTTCTTCTCCTCTTCAGCCTCCAGCAACCTGAGAAGAGGAAGGGACAGAATGTCTCCATCGACACATTTCTGCAAACACGATTATAACGTGACGTAAGAACGGCAAGGGAAACCTCTCTAGCTCCTGTCGTGCCCTCTCCTCCTCCAGCCGAGCCTGGATCTCCATGTTGAGAGCTGCTTCCAGCTTCTGCTGCGTCAGCTCCAGCTCCTGGATCCGTCTCTTCTGCTGCTCGGCCTTCCTTTCCTTCTCCTGGATCTCAGCCTGCATGCTGTCCCTCATCTGGACAGAAGCAGATACACTGCAGCAAACTGGCGCCTTAACAACTGTACATCTTTGAAAAGCATTAGCAGAGCCTCCTGCACAGCCAACAAGAATGCAGCAAGTGGTTTCTGGATGGTAAACACTTGTCTTTTCCAGCAACCATTGTACAGTGCATACAGCTGGAAAACCAGTTAAAAAAAACATTTGCTCTTTAATTGCCAAAGTTACCTGGGAGGAACCAAATATTTCAACTGCCTGAAATAATCTGTTCCCCCTCTGTAACATGGGAACTGATCATTTTCTCAAAAACTCATTAATTGTATTTATTTCTCTCATCATGAACAACAAATCCTGTGGATTTGGGTACATTTGGTCTTTATCTGCCAAATGATCTGTTCCCCCTCCGTAACATGGGAACAAATTAAGAAAATTGATGTCACAGTGTTCCTTATGAATTTCTTGCTACATTTTTTGTCTCTAAAGTCACAGCCATCTATAATGGTTCTTTTTAGGTAACAGCTAAATATACAATCATATCTTTAAAGAGCTGCGCCAAAAACAAACTTTGCAGGGGCGGGGGAAACAAACGCAAAAAGAAAAAACTAAGAATAAAAACTAATATGTCACCACTAATGTTTTGACTATTACGGTAAATTAGCCGGAGTAGCAAGTAGTGTTTACTAATGTACTAAGTTGGGAGTTTTATTTTACTGCTAACATTTTGCTGCTGTTGTCACATGTGTAAGTGAATGAGCGGGTTGAGTTTTGTGACTTTGACAAACCATTTCTGCCTCCTTCAGCTGCCGCTCCAGATCCATCTGCACCTCCCTCTGCTTCCTCCGCTCCCTCTCCTCCGACTCCCTTCTGCGGATCTCCAACTCTCGTGCATGCTGCAAAACGCAGAAGGTGAAGTGAAGCGCAACAAAATCCCCGAAACGCAACGGTGACAAAACTCCACCTTCTGCTCCATCTCACCTGAATGATGCTCTCAATTTCCAAATCCTGCTTCTCCTTCTCCATCCGCTCCATCTCTTGGAAGCTGGAGTCGTCTGATTGGCTGCTCCGGCTGCTGCAGCTGCTCCGGGCGCTGCGGCTGCGCTCCCGGTTGCTGTGTTCTCGCTGGACGCGCCGCTTCAGCTTCAGCTCCTGGTGGAGGGAGGATTTGCCCTCACGCTGAAGACGGAGGGCTGTTTGAATGGCTGCAGAGGTAAGAAAACACAGATGAAGATGTTTTATTTCAGTTTTACTTGAGCAGGACGAAGATACAAGTGAAAAAAAAAACAATCAATCAAGTTTATCTGCTTCGCACATTTCAGCATTTCAAAGTGCTTTACAGCATAAAAACACAAAATTTCAAAGTCTTAGAACATACAGTCAACAATTGAAGCATGTTTGATTAAAGTTTAATTTATAATGTTAAAATCAGCTGGGATTTTAGTCTTGATTTAAAGGAACTCAGTATTTCAGCTGCTTTGCAGTTTTCTGGAAATTTGTTCCAGATTTGTGGTGCATAGAAGCTGAACGCTGCTTCTCCATTTAACAGTGGAGGACTTGTGTGACATTTTTACAAGCTTTCTTGTCCTGTTTAACCTCGTCTATCTAGCTTGGTTAGCTATTGACTATTCCGGACATTAACCCTTCCAGACTGAACGTTTTGGCGACGGTCCACCCAAATTTGCAGCACCGTAACTCCGCCACACTTTGAGATATCTGAAAAATCCCAATGGTTTCGGAAAGGGGAGGCGTTGCGCTTTCCAGCCAATATCGGGTTATTACGGTAATTTCACCCCCGCTGTAGCAGGGAGTGAAATCAGTGAGGGGCACTCTTTTGCGGTAAATTGTGAAAATGACTTGCTAGATATAGAAAGTTCCAATTCTAGAGAAATGGGCAAATATATTTACTCACAGGACATTTAAAGAACTTTGTACAATTATATTTGAAACTTAGGTCACAAAGGGTTAACTTATTTAAAAAAAACAGCTGGGTGTTTTTTTTTAAGCAGTAGATTCATAAATGGAAGTATAAAAATGTGCAAAATGTGAATTCTACACAAAAGGTCCCCTTTAAACAATCATCCCTGCTGAGATGACATCAGTGTAGCTTTAATTTGACCTTTCTGCTGATCGACTCTCGCACACACCTTGAGTCCACTCCACCTTCTGCCTCTGGTCAGAAGCGCTCATCTCGTAGGTTTTGTTGTGGGTTTTCACACAGAACAGGCAGCGTTTCCCCTCCCTGTCTGGAACAGGCTAAAACACACAGAAACAAAGAAAGCAAACAGGCTCAGACTCTGATAACGTGTGTTTGTGAAACGCAAATTCTGGGCGGATCAAAGTCCTGCCGGAGATGTTTCCTCACCCACCTCCACAACGCAGCTCCTGTCCAGCTGGATTTCCCCTCGCTTGTCCTTCAAGTCCTCGCTGACGTAGTAGGCCATGGAGGAGGACCGGAGCACGAACCAGCGCTCTGTCCAGTTCCTGCGCATGTGCCCCTTTTTCCACATGTAGCCCTGCGAAAAGGGGGCGCACACTCTGGGTCAAACGTTTGGAGCGCATTCTCGCTTCCTGAGTGGATTCAGGAGGACCCACCCTCTTGAGGACATTGTGATACATCTCCAGGAAGACTTCGTGCAAAGCCAAGCTGAAGGCCTCGGCGCTGGTCACCCTCAGCAGCTGACCCGTACTCATCTGCTCCAGGAACGTCCACACCGACATGCCCTCTTCCTGCACCGTGGGGTCCTGGCTTATAAGGTCCTCTAAAGGCTTCCCGTCCCACTCCTGGCTCATAGCTGTGCAGATTTTCTTCAGGAGATATTCTACCTAGAAGCAGGAAAAATGTCACAACTGGGATTATTTATTTTGCAAGCACTTTAGATTAGAGAGAGCGTCTGGTTTTGTGCTTCTCTAGGAGAACGCTGCTGTGCTTATTGTACAGCAGAGGGGTATTTTTGTCTCTGACTTACAGGAAACCAAAAGCATTTTGGAGGAAGCGGAGGAAGGAAGAGCCTCATTAACTTACTTGTGCTTTAATTCTTTTTCACTGTGAAGAAATGTGAAACCACTTGGCTGTCAGGGCTGCACTTATTGGTGTTTTCGTCACTGTTATGTGGTTAGTTATTTTCTAAAGCATTATTTAGCAAACACATATACAAAAATAAGTGATTTTTCAATTTATTTTGCTGCATTTTTCAAAGAATAAATAATACTTGTCTGGTTCAGCAAAAGTTGTCAGACTTTAGTTCCAGAGCGAGATTTAAACACCTAAAATTATTATTAGTTCACATAGATATGTGCGCTCAGATCAGTCTCACTGCATAATAAGTTAGTAGCACAAATATAACGCCACGGACGAGGGAAGGAACAGGAATAAGCTTCAGAATTATTTTACTGTTGTAGACAAAATAAAACATAGCGAAGCATCATTTTATATGAACTACTGCTGCTTTGAACAAATGAAAATGATGAAAATGATAAATACAAAAGCAGTAAAGACATGAGTGGTGATCCATGTTCAAAAATTCACCTTGACCAGCAAAGTTAGAGATTGTTAATCTAAAATAATCTGTAGGAAACTTAATGTGAAGACGTTCTGTGAAGTTTGGAGGATTTTTAGAGGTTTTTTGTTGCTTTGGAGCATTTCTAACATTACTATTAATATTTGCACAAGTGGTGCATTTCTTAAAACAGTACAAAGTGCAACATCTAGTTAACCTGTAAAAGCATATAAACATCACGTTTATACACAGATCAGTCCACGTCATGTTTTAATTTTGAACGTTCACTCCAGAAATGATTTGCAAAAAAAATAAAAATAAAAAAACAAATTATTTTATTATCAGTTACTCATCTCCCATTTCTCAGATTTTATCAGAATAGCTCCATTTAGTTCCTTTGCAACCACAAGCAGACATGAGACCAGGTAAAGGCGTGTAGGTGGATAAATCTGAGCTTCCTTTACCTCCTCTGCGATCATCACCAGTGGGTAGGTGTCCTCAGACAGCAGGTTGAACAAACAGAAGAGCTTAAAGCAGTCGCGCTCTGACAGCCTCTGCGGCGTCACGTTGAAGTTCTTCTTCATGGTCATCATCCAGCACAAGTCGTCAAACCTTTCCTTGTCAAACATCCCCTCCTTCACCTGGAAGTACAGAAACGTGTGATAAAATGCGTCACATTAACTCACATTATGGTACTTTTCTTTCCTTTTTCAAACTAGTTCCTAAAGCCTTTTGTATCGAAGAAGATTAGAGCCACTGAAAAGAAAAATAATTCTGACTTTTTTTCTCAGAAAAAAAGTAAAATAAATTTGACTCTAATCCTCTTCCGTACTTTTGCCTTTCATTTCTCTTTGCCCTGTTTTCTATTGCTGTGTCACTGGCTCCCTTCATGTTTTGTCATGTTCTTTAAGTCCTTCTTGTTTTTACTGCTTGTATCTGCGCTACTTTTTTCTTAAACCAGATCAGGAAGACAACACAGGGTTTAGAAATATAATAATTACCACTTCCTATTTGAATTTACCCTCACAAAATAAAAGTCAACACTCCAATGAGCAAATATTAGTCTTGCTTTATTAAATGTTGGCACACTTGCCTAGATGATCAAATCTAAAGATTCAAAAATTTTACAAAACAGCAACAAATGTTAACACAATTTAATAGCAAGACCATGGATTATTATATTTTGCAGTATTTTTTTTGTGAATTAAATAATCCCTTTTTTCACTCATGACATGCGATGGTTTCTGCCCTCAAACTGATCCTAAAATACTTACTAATAAATTATTTAAGATGCATAGAAAAGTTGTATTAATAGTGTGTGCTACTTTGAAGTGCTGAATTTGACCTAAATAACTGATTCCAATAGGAAAAACATGGGATATTTGTTGCTTTTCAGGAACTAAACAACACTGCATATATAAAATAATTAACTTGTGACACACTTACTGACTTTCTGACAATTCCTATTAAATACATTTATTTTAAGCATTTTTAAAACGGATATTTTTGGTTGATTGTCTGGTAAGCTTTAAATAAATAACCTACGACTTCCTGTTTCTCACGGGTGTAAATGATGTAACACAACTTTAAAAGATGAGAACAGGAGAGTCGAAAAATGTCCACAAGGAAATTGCTCCTGACCTAAATGTGCAAATATCTACAGTCAGAGCAAAAGTTAGAGAATTTAAAACAGCTGGAACTATGCAAAATATTTATTTCTGCTTCAATGCAGAGTGTTGATGAGCTAAATACTTATATCTGCAGCAAACTACAAATCGCTTTGGTTACATAAAACTAAGATTGAGTTTTTTCCAAAACAAAAACTCCAGGTCTGCTGTGAAACAGATAAATATTTGGAAAATCATCTGATATATAAAGTTATGTATAGTATTGGATCTGTGATGCTGGGTTTTTTTCTTTTCCAAAGCTATTTGAAACTTTTTTTAGAGTGAATGGATATGAAAACATTTTAGGGAAATTGTAGATTTTAAAAAAGGAGTAAATTTCCACCAAAAACTCAGAAATGTTCTAGAAAGAACATGGACATTTTGAGTTTGAAAAGTCAAGAAGTTGCAAGAAAAAAACTCAGATTTCTTTTTTATTAATCTCATAACTTTTCTAGAAAAAATGTGAAAATGTAGGCTCCCTAGAATTCAAAACTTTGCTAGAAAAGACATGTAAATTTATGAGTTTGAAAAGTAAAATAAAAAATAAAAAAATCGCCTGAAAAAACTCAGAATTTTTTAGATTACTCTCATAAATTTTCTAAAAAAAACAAAAAAAACAACTTGGAAATATTTGAACTTTAGAAGTAAAAAAATGCTATATTTCAAGTTTAAAAAGCCAAACATTTTTGACTTTTCAAAGTCAGAACATTTCCAAACAGTCCAAAATTTTATATTTCTTTCAAACTCAGAAATTTTCTTTATCTTTTTTTTTTCTCTAGAAAATTTCAGATGTAATCTCAAAATTCTTGTTTCTATTTTTGACAGAAATGTTTTAGATGGCTCTGGACGTACACAGAAGTATCTAAAACACCAGAAGCTTTTAAATAAAACCTGATTTTTTAAAATTATTTTTCAGGAGAAAAACGATCCAGACAGTTTTATGTCAAAAGAAGCTGCAGAAGCTGCAGCCGTACCTTATCCAGAATATATTTGTTGAGGTAGGGCATGTAGCCATGGTTAGAAACCGGACCATCGTCATCATCCTGGAAGTGCTCCTCCAGGGCAACCGGGTCATGTGGGATGTTCAGAACCGTGTACAGGTTGTGGGAAAGGACCTGAGGAGGAAGAACAAGTACAAACGTATCACTTTAAATCTCCTTATGCTTCTACACACTGCGATGTTTCCTCACAAACACAAACACAGGCAGCTTCCGGTGGCTGGTAGCGTGTCAGGACAGCTGTCTGCTACTTCCTGGGATTCCTCTGAGCAGCAAAGGCATGTGGAGACTGGACAGATAGAGATAAAACTTACCGAAGACGGAAAACCTGCAGAAAAAGGATGCCGACTTTGCCACTTTAAAAACAAATAAAATAAAAACCCTGACAGTAGAAATATTGAGTCACCGTTTGTTTCTAGGCCACAGGAAAAAGGCTGGACTTTGAGCTTGGATCTGTTCTCATGTTTTTGTTGGTATAAGTCTTAAATATTTTGTCCTCAAAAGGTGTGTTCAAGTGTTGCTTCACATACCACAAAACACAATCTCACAGGAAATCAGCCACACTTATAGTCTCTAGTTTGTCTTTGGACATGCGAAATAAAAAGTTAAAAAAAAAGCAAAAAGAAATCAGTTCGAGCCTGAATATTTATTTATTTCTGTAAAATCTCTCTCCGCTTACCTTTAGCTGAGATTTGGACACCTTCCCGCACCTCTCCACGTCCAGCGATGTGAAAGCGTACCAGATCGACTTGAGGAGCTCGGATTTAAGGTCCATTTTCTGGAGACCGCTTTGTGCGCAAGAAGAACTACATTTCCGAGTGGTGCGCTTCGTTTTTTGTTATTTTTGTTTAGTTTTACGCAGCGGGGGGGATATTACAAATAACGGCAGAGCTCAGAGAAGGCTGCGCTCACTAAAAGAGCCCAAAGCAGACAGATGTAGGGCAAACTTAAAGAGGCGGAGTAAACTGAGATAACGCCTAGAGTTCAAAACTGTAGGCTCGATTCTTACAATTTTACGCATGTTTAAGACAGAGAACGCGCCTTTACGCACACTTTTTCCCAGTTCGCGACGCAAATGCGGTCTGCTATGGAATGTTGGAAGCATAATATTTACATTTTGGAGGAGTTGTCAGATCATGTGCGATGGTGCAGAGTTTAGAAAAACATCCTTTCACCGTGACTTTATGTTTTATTGAGACTTCAATCAGGAAACGTTCAAAGAAATGAAATGTGATTTGTCTGACGTTTATTCCGTCAGTTTTTTCATGGTTAAAGATGTTGTTCCAGACAAAACTAAAACGATCACTCCATACTCCAGGCTTAATTCCGATATTTAGCTTGTGATGTGCAGCTCACTTAGCTTAATGTTTTGTATATAATCAGAAACTGGTTTTGAAGTAAGTTTCTGATTACTGCTCTGTTGTGACAACAAACAAAAGTTTCAAAAGCCTTGACCAAACCGTCCCTCTTGAATCAAACTTTAAGGGACCTATTATGCAAAAATCTCCTTTTTCACATTTTTTTATACTTTTATTTGGGACTCAACTACTTCTAAAAACAGCCCAAGAACTAAAATAAATAAATAAATAAATAAATAAATAAATAAAGTTATTGTGTGTTGATGTCTAGAAAATGAGCCATTTCAAAAACCTCCAGATGACTAACAGGTACTGTGCCATTACCTAGCAAACAATCAGAACTCCAGCATTTTGGTGTTCTGTACAGTGGCCGATTCCAGCAGCCACTGTACAATGGCTGCTGGAAAAGACAAGTGTTTTAGTGTTGACTTATCGTTCAGACATTACTTCCTGCATTATTGTTGGTTGTGCAGGAAGTTCCACTTCTGCTTTTCAAAGTTGTACAGTTGCATAATTGCACATCTGTTTGCAGCCATTTTCACCTGTGAGTGTAAACATTGAGTTTGAGGGGGCGTGGCTAGCAGGAGCTTACTTAAACCCTAAAACAGCTCAAAGAAGAACTGACCAGACTAAAATCTTGTTATCAAAGAAGAATTCTTATTTTTTATTCTAAAGCCCATAGAGCTATGCTAACCTGTTCAAGGAAGACGAAGCTTTCAAACCTAAAGAAACATTACCCTCTGCCAAGAGGGTAACGTAAAATTTTCAACTTTACCTTAAATCATCAATGTTTCCCAACTGTAACTATAAGCAAACTTTGTGCTAAAACATAGATCTACCAGAAAAAAATGGCAAAATATCCAACGAAAGGTTGATCATTAAATGTAAAAATTTTATGGTCAAACTGCAACTCAACCCAATATTTTTTGGGGTGCATATGTGTCAACGATGGAAAAAGAAAAAAGTAAATCAATAAAATACCCAAATTAATGTGATATTCATGCCTCATGATGAGAGACTGTGACCTCTGGTCTGAACTGTGTCTGCTGGTCTGGTGTCCCTTCAAGGAAAATAGGTCAAACATTAGCCATGCCATCACACAAAGCCTCCACACAACTTGCTGGAGCAAAAGTAGGCTAATCAATAGAAAAATCAGATCATGAAAATGGTTGTCATGGTTCCAGCCTATAAAACCAGACCCTGTACACATGAACCCAGCACATACATGTGGTATAATTCATTGACCGATTCTAGATTTTTAGTCAACGCAGCTTCGTTCATGTTGTTTTGAAGCCGTCTTTTATGGCCACTTAATCACCGGCATCTCAGGTGGAAGGCGGAAACGAACCATCATTCACTCGACTACAAGTCACAATCATTTGGCCAAAGGTCCTGATGATGATTGAATTTCTTCCTGGTAAAGAGGATTTACAACTCTGGCACACTTCGATGAGTTCACACGGGACATCCGAGCTCTGTAAAATGCAATCAGCAGTGAGAAAATAAGAACTCATTGACTTCCAGGCAATGCATAGCAAGTATTTTATTATATATAAGCTTGATTAGTAATTCTGTGTTTGCATGCAGTCACTGCTGCATTGCAAGAGTGATTCCTCCATTTATACATTTAATCCATTCAAGGGCAGCAGACCTTGACATTTCCATCCCCCGCTCTAATCAATAGGCTGTAATGAAGCAAAGATTTTTCATTTATAGTCGACAGATATAGCTTAAAGTCTCAGTCATGCTGCTGACAGGAAGAACAACAAGAAACACGACATCAATGAACACAAAACACATGTAAGAGGACGGAGTTCTGCAAAGAAATGCAAAACTTCATAGTTAAAAAAACACCTTTACACTCATTAGAGATGCATAAAATCCCGTTTCAAGACAGTTTTCATGCTAATAATTGTACATGCGACACATCTTGGAATAAACTCCAGTTTTTCTTTCTGGGATCATCTACCAATGCAGTGACATCTGGGAAAATAAAAGCCACATTCAGTGAAGATGACCGCAGGCGGGTTTATATACAGCATGTACGTTTTTGTGATGGGGAAACTAAATGAAGCGGAGAGGAGCCTAAATATTTAGACAGGGGAATTCCTTCACCTTCCTTCAGGTTTTAGCTGAACAAAGAAAGCAAAGAAAATTCACATAAATCATACAATCAGTGAGACTTCTTAATATATACATTTATAGATAATTTATATTATGTTACTACTGAACACTGTCATCACCATGGCACCGAGTTGTAGCTGCTGCAAGTTTTAGAAGTTGCTCAGATTGAGACAATTTCTATCCACTTCCAAGGGGAAGAGACACCGACGAAGTCAGGATTCCTACAAAGTTTTGAAAAATTTGGAATATGTATTCAGTATTTTTTTTCTTTCTTTTCTCCTACCTTCTGTCTTTTTTCTTCCTTTTTGTTCTCCTTTTTTTTCAGTCCTTTGTTTTTTATTCATCGTCATTTCTTCCTCCTATGTTTCCACCTTCTTTCAAACTTCCCATCATCCCTTGTGTCTTTTATTCTTTCTTTCTGCATATCCTGCTTCCTTCCTTCTTTCCTTTCATGGGTCCAACCTAAATCTCTTTTCTTCCCTCCCTCTACCATAGAAAGCTTAAATATCTGGTACCCAATGTTTTGGCCCCAACTTGTGCAAACGTCAAGGCTGAAGAAATATTAGTTAAGGGAGAAAATGATGAGCTAGAGTTGTTTCTAAACATGAGCAGCAGCTGCTGAATCTTCTAATACTCACCTCAAATGGGCCAAATTCACTAAACAGATTTAAATGTGGCAACTGTAAGAACTTAAGAAATCTCTCTACTTGCATCCCAAGTACAACAATTTACATCAAATTGCCATCTATGAGCTTTAAAGGGGACCTATTTAAATTTTGCACATTTTTATACTTCCATTTGGGTCTAAACAGCCCAAGCGTTAAAAAAAAAACAAAAAAGACACTCAGCTGTTTTTTTGGCAATACGTTAATGTTTTTTGGTGTCTGGGAAATGAGCCGTTTCAAAAACCTCTGGAAAGTAACTTCACAAATCAGCAGGCACCGCCTGTTGCCTAGCAACCCCAGCGGAGTTCCAGCATGTTTGGTCAGCTGGTTTTACCGCTGTATGCGCTGTACAATGGATGCTGGAAAACAGAAGTGTTTTGTTGTTGACTTACCATCCAGAAACCATTTGCTCCATTCTTGTTGCTTGTACAGGAGGCTCTACTTCTGCTTTTCAAAGATGGTTGTATAATTGCGCATCTTTTTGCACCCATTTTGTGTGCGAGTGTAAATGTTGAGTTGGGGGCTGTGGCCAGCAGCAGGTTATTTGAATTTAAAGTGACCAGATGCCCTAAAACAGATCAGTCATGCAGACTGAAATCTCATTATCTAAGAATGAATTTGTGCAAAAAAACAAACAAAAAAAAAATAATAATGTAATTAGTATGTTTTGATTAACCCGTAAATCTCTCCTAATGTGGTCTGAAAAGCATAATAGGTCACATTTTTGATTCTTTCGTCCTGAACAACAAACCTCCTGTTCCTATACTTTACTTCTCTGAGATGTCATCCCTCATTCAGAACCAACCTGTCAATACAACAGTCAGATCTTTAGTGTGCCACAACACGTCCGTGCTGTCTGGGTGTAAGTTTGTTGGCCAGAAGACAAGCCAGGGCAATGCCCCCGATCTGTGTGAAGGCCAACCCTAAAACAGAGGCAGCAATATGGAAGACGTTGTCGTTGACCAAGCTGAAGACTTTCCGGAAGCAGCCGTGTGGATGGATTCCTGCAGCCGCCACTCCGTCATTGTCATCCGACAGGAGCGGGCGATTCCTGCAACCTTTCCGCCTCACGCAGCAGCTGTCGGGAAGGGAGACCGAGGTGCCGTTCTCAGCGGGAAGGAAAGTCATGTGCTGGATGGCCCAGTCCGAATTCAGCCAGTCACGCCAACCCTCAGCACCGCAGCACTCCAAAGCTCTCTGCAGGCTATCTAGAGCGTCGGCACGGCCTTCATCCTCCGTGTAGCCTGCCACGGCTCGGTGCAAGCCACTGCGAAATCCTCCGGCGATGTCTTCACGGTAGAAGAGCCCAGAAAGTCCAGCAGCCAAACCGGCAACTAGAGTAGCAAGTTGGAAGAACCCATAGGCCCTCAGGACGCAGGGCAGATTTGCAGCCACCCCAAGGCAACCGAGGAACCCCCAAGCAGTAACAGCGGCCCCGGTAGAGAGAAGGATAAGCGGGGCGTTGGGGTACCGATTGGCTGATAGGGTCATGTAGTCCGCCAAGGAGATCTGCGCCCAAACACCAAGGGTGAAGATGGCTAACCCAGCTGCCCAGAAGAGGCAGCTGAAAGCCAGGAGACCCAGACGGAGGAGGTGCATGACTCCCACTGGGCGACAGCAAGGTGGGGCAGCACCCACCGGCGGGGGGGCAGGAGGCGCCAGCGAGGCTTCGGAGCAAACGGACAAAGACAGACGCTGGTGCTGCTGGTGAAGCTGCTCCTCTTGGTCTTGGTAGGGAGGCAGCAGGTAGCCTGGGATGGCCGAAGGTCGCCGAGGAAGAGGAGGAGGAGTGAGCAGGTTCACACCAAGCGGGGAGGAAAGTCTTCTGACCGCTAGCTGCTCCCGCTCCCAATCCAAAGCCCGTCTGCTGGGACTCGGCCGGGCCGACAGCGAGTCATAAGGGAGTGCAGAGCTCATGGTCTCCGCTCAGGCTTTATCCGCTCGCCCCCTTCTTTTTTTTTTACACACTCCCCCTTTTGTCTTCCTTCCTTTATCAGAGTCTTCCCTCCTCCTCCTTCTTCTTCTTTACGACCGGTTATTAATCCGCCACCAGGAGCTCCAACGCCAACCGGACTGTAAATCACAACGATGGGACTCGAGTCGAGTCTTTATCTGCATCCACAGCTGCTCTATTTATCCGTTTATTTGGAAATTGTTTTTCTACCTGCATGGTCAACGGTCCTTCAAATTCTTCCGCTGACGGTTACATCCCGACGTCTGTCTGCTCGCCGCTGCCCCTCGCTCTGGTCAGGTGATTGCAGAGGGATTGTAAACCGATGGACCCCCTCTCTTGGTGTGGCGGAGGTTTTCCTTCCAGGTTTATTGTTTTCCAATATGGAGGAAGGCTGCAGAGAATCTTAAACACCAACACTTCTTGGAAAACAATGAATGAACACCTGTTGGTTAGTAGAAAATACATATTTTCTGAAAGTATTTTATCTGAAAAGAAAGCATTAGTGAAACCAATTAGAGTTACAGAAAGAAATAATAAAAATTAATTAATAACAGTATAAATATTTAATATGCCTGGAAAATATGGTTATGGTTAAAATACTCTAGACTTTTTCACATTAGGAAAATTAATGGAAATTACATAATGTGACGAAAATTACAACTTTTACAAGCCGAACAACTGGCTTGTAAAAGTTATTACACAGGTAAAGCTGAAATAAATATTAAGTTATTGTCCAATTATCAATAAATGTGGAGAAGTAATTCTGGTGTGCTTACTACACTTAATTCAAATGACTAAATACTTTAAATTGAGCAGAAACAGATATGCAAATTATTACTTTGCTACTCTTTTTTGCTCTTAGTGATTCATAATAATGTTATAAAAGCCACAACTTGAATTCCAAAGCATTATTTTAAATGTATTTTTCTTCCAAAAGTTTTATCTCTAGGGTTAAGGTATGTAAGCCTTTACAATATGTAAATTGTTTGAAAACTTACTGAACTCCCATTGGTATAAAGAAAACCTTTTGAAGTATTAAAACAGCTATGACCATTTTTAGACTGTTTTTAAAAGAATTTCTCTTTAGTATGCAAAATATTAGCCAAAATATTTACATCCAAGTTGAAAATTTACAACTTTTAAGTCATTAATAATATAAAATTGCAATAAAAATACACGATTGTTGTTGTTTTCTGTTTTCTGTTTTAGGTTCAAATACTTTGATCAACTTCAGTCTTGATTAAAACTATCAAATGTAGTTTTAATCTATTGTTAAAATGTAATAATGTGAATCCTTTCAACGCCAGTTTGATTACATTATGCAAACTTTTAAAGGTATATTTTAGTTGTCTGTTGTTAAATAAAGCAAAGTAACATAACAGCAGTGATATGAAGTGAGTAGGGTGGAAGTTGTTAAGATAATTCATTATAAATTAATTCAGTTTTTACAGTATTTCTAACTGGATGACTTATCCTTTTGATTAAAAAACCCAGTAAGGATTAATTTGATATTTTTTCTCAATGATTAAGTGTGCTCACATTATAGAATATATTATTTGTTGCAAAATGCTTCAATAAATATGGAGGGGTGTGGTGTTAAGTCACAGCAAAACACAAAAGAAATAGCACACGTTACTCTGTTGAGTTAAAATCTTTGTTTGAATAACCCCAAACAAATTCAGTAACATTTTCTGGTCCATTTTGTGCTTAAATATAACTTAATTTCATAATATAACTGGTTTTAATTTAGTTTTTATTTTACATGCTGCAGCATTTTGTCATTTCTCTCAGATAAATACAAATATAAATGACTTATAACCCAACATATGGCCTTCACTTTGCATGCAGGACCCATTACTCTACGTACAGCGTCCAGTCTGCCGGGATTCACTCCAAACACCTGCTGATCTAATAATAGAAAGCCAATTTCAGACCTCTGACCCTTCCCCACTATTATTGTGCATTTATTGCACTCTGTCGGCTGAGTGGGCGACACAGTCACACGCTGGTGCCCTGTTGAACGGCTGGGTCGGTTTTATGGAGGTGATTCCTGCTCGACGAATGGCCTTCCCCCAATCAGCCAGAGCTCATTAAAACCTCTCAGTTAATTAAACTCATTCAGATGATGCCTTTTATAAGGAGGACCATAACACTGACATTATGGCTGAGGGGGAGGATATGTGGATTCTGGAGTTATAGCAGCAAAATTTGGAGGTCATACACTTTTCAGCTGCTGCGTTATTATCCGCCAAGTAAATCATTCATTTACTTCTTCGAATAAGGAAAAACATCACCTGACATAAAGGAAAAAAGTCCCAAAGCCAGTGGACTTTGTTTCGTCTTTTTGTTTTATTACCGGTTAGAATTATCGACACTAATGTTTCACTTAACTGCACCTCTTTACAATGATGTCTTCCAAAGTTAATATCAAGTTTACTTCAAACAAATAAATAAATGTAGTCACCCAGAGGGATATTTCTGACAAAAAACAAAATTTCCGCATTAATTTCACACATTTGCAAGAACGACAACACATTTTCCATAATTAAAGGCAGAAATGTAATATATGTTGTTTGTTTATCTGCTGTTAAATATTATATATTTATACTATAAAACAATAAGAAAGTGAAGCAAACATTCATGGAGCAAGAGTCATTTATTGAACTCACCTATGATTTTAACTTACAGCATGATTGCAAAGCACAAAAAATACAATGTGGGATTGATTTCTGTCAAACAAGTAAAAAAAAAAAATGTTCCACATAATTTACCCACAGGTTGGTACATTAAATGAAGCTATAATTTCACACAAATGGCATATGATTATCTAAATGCTTCCTTATTTTGGTCAGTAGCTTCCATATGCATCTCCATATGTTTGTTCAGTTTGGCCTTTGATGGAAATGTTTTCCTGCACACTTCGCAGGTCGGCTTCTCCCTCCTCTGCCCGGAGTGGCTGTGTTTGTGGCGCGCTAGCTCCGACGAGCTCTTAAACCTGAGCTCACAGGCGTCGCAGGGGTACGGCCTCTCCCCGGTGTGAATCCTGCGGTGCAGCTGAGCCTCGCTGAGCGTCAGGAAGGACTTCTCGCAGTGTCCGCAGGGGAATGGCCTCTCCCCGGTGTGGATGAGGTTGTGTCTGGTTAGGGCGTACGGCTTAGAGAAGCCCTTCCCACAGTGGGCGCAGGGGTAAGGCCGTGCACCGCTGTGGGAGGCAATGTGCTCCTGCTGGGTTTTTTTGCTCTTGAATCGTTTCTCACACTGCGGACAGGAGTAGGGCCTGTCATCCAGGTGTGACCTGTGATGTTTGGAGAGCTCTCCCTGCGACAAAAACCCCTTCCCACACTGCGAGCAGAGGAACGGTTTCTCCCCCGTGTGCATCCGCTCGTGTCGGGCCAGCACGGACGCCAGCGTGAAGCTTTTGGAGCAGTGGGCGCACTGGAAAGGTCTCTCTCCGGTGTGAACCCGGAGGTGCTTGACCAGCATAAAACGGACGGAGAACTGTTTGTTGCACTGCTTGCACTGATGTGGTCGCTCCCCAGTATGAGTGGATAAATGTCGCTTAACGTCAGACCTGCGGGTGTACGTTTTCTCGCAGTGTGGGCATTTGAACTGCCGCTTCACCCGATGCGCCTGCCTGTGCTGGGCGCGGGCCAGCAGCGTGTCGAAGCCGTCGCCGCACTGCTGGCAGATGTAGCGCCTGATGCTGATATGGGACTTCCTGTGCTCCAGCAGCTCGTCGTCGGTGGGGAAGCTCCTGCTGCAGATGGAGCAGATGTGAGGCAGCTGGCTCTCCGACAAGTGCGATTTCTTGTGATGGACGGTCAGCGCCCGCAGGTTTGCAAAGGAGCCGCCGCACAGCTGACAGGAGAAGGAAATCGCCACGCCGTGATGTTTGCTCTCATGCTTCGCTAAATCCCAGGAGTGTTGGAAGGTTCGGTCGCACTGCGAGCAATGAAAGGGTCTTTCCCCTGTGTGCGTGAGCTGGTGTCTCCTCACGTCAGACGTCCGAGTGAAAGTTTTCCCGCACGTTTCACACGTCAGAGATCTCTTCCTGCTGTGAGCCTGAGGACCGCCATCTTGGTTCTCGCCGTTTCCTTTAGGGAAAAGCTTGATGGACGTGAATATTTCATCTGAGTTGGACGGGGACGGGATAAATTTCTCCCCTGTGAAACTCCTATACACCTCGGTGCAAACGCTCTGCATGTGGAAGTGAGGAGGACTGGTGCCGTCCGAGACGTGGAAGGGACAGCGAGAGCAGGTGAAGATGATTGACATTACCTCATCTGAATAAAGACAGAAGGTAAAGAGTGGAATTAAACTGGATCATTTAACATTTAATCACTGGCACTGCTGGTTAAGAGTCTCGCTGCAAAAAAACTAAATCTTACAAAGTATTTTTGGTCTAGTTTCTAGTTCAAATGTCTTAGCAGACATGAAATAAGACAAAAACTAACTTACAGGTACTTCTCAGCAAGATTTATGGGCTTGTTGTAAGTCAATACCTCCTTAATATTCATAAAACATTACAAGTTCCACTGGCAACTTATTTCACTTGTGAAATGGGACAAAAGTCTATGCTTAAGAATGACCAGTGGCGCCCTCTGCTGGATGGAGTTCAAACTACAACACTAAAAGACGGTTTAAGCGGACATTAGTAACTGGAACTAAATTTAACTTATTGAACCATTAACCAACAATCAGTTGTAAATTGATTAACTGTATACATCCCTTCTTTGAAGTGTTACACGATGAGCTCTCCTGCTGGCAGAAAGGAGCTGAACAAAGTATTTCTAGTGGGATTATCAATTCAGTTCTTCAACAAGTCAGGTTACCTTTATCTGTTCCTTTGATTGCAACCACAGAAGGGTCAAAGGTCACATGAACTGCACTCCTGTGAAATAAGAACCCACAATTAAAAAAAAGTTAATATATTTTTCTACAACTTGAAAAACAGATTGCAGATTAATCAAATTTACCAACAGAAACAAACCTAGAAAATATGTACTTTCTGTTAGCAGTGTAGTAAATAGATTTGATTAGTTTAGTTGACCACTTAAACCAAATTTAATTTAAAAAAAGTAAAGCAAATGTATGTTGAACAATACTATTATAATTATGTTAAGTATAGGATCTATACCCTACTGTCAGCAGTAGCATGCTATTAATATTACATTATTGTTAAATACTTACGGAAAAAATATGATCTTGCTTTTTTGAAACTTGCAGTAGTGTTTAAAAGACTCTATGCTTGAGATTTTAGGACAAAAATGTGAAATTCTTTAATTATCTGTTCTGCAGAGTTTTTTTTCTGTAATGTTAGATTGTATTTGTTGAACACAAACAAAGTTAACATAAATGAGTTGGAGTGCATAATGGAAATAAAGGGATTTAAATGCAAAGCTTATGCTGCAGCTGTAAGAAATAAAGCTCACGCAAGCTGTCGTTTGTGACATAAATTAAAATTGACGAAACAATTATAGCAGGAATGTTTCTGTACTTTTTTATTGCGTCGTTCTTTTCTCCTGCTGTCATCCTCACTTCCTCCATCTTCTGCCATCTTGGCGAACCCGTCTGTGAACATGTGGAGGTGCAGATGTCGGGTTCCTGCAAAGCATCTGCTTCACTGAAGACATTGGCAATGACCTGGTGAACGACAGGCTGGTAGCTGTCCACAGCTTCTGTCATCTCTGTTTCGTCTTCTGTTGTTCTCTCCGTTTTGTCCTGTGTTTCATCTGACGCATACAACGGCCCAATCTCACTTCCTAAGCTCTCCTTCCTCAATGCAAACGTTTTGGTCAAAGTTTCCAAAGCTTTAGCGACACCTGCAGCTTCCCCGGTTTCCTCCTCACCACCAGCGCTCACACCTCCACTCAAAGCAACTATTTCTTCTTCGTAACACTCTGTCTGAACTTGGATCTCAGGTGATTCTGCGTCCAGATCAGACGCTCTGACTTCCACTTCGGTGTAAAAGGCTACAACGCTGCACTGCCCTGCCTCAGCCAGAGTGATACGGGTCAGCGTGTTTGCGTAGTTGTGAACAGAATCCTGTCCAACGGATAGATTTGTCTTTTGCGAGGGAGGAACTGACAGAGCAGACATGATGCAGCTGCCAATGGTAGAACATGGCCCATCTGTGAAGGAAGAAAACTATTTTATTGACGAATACTTCCAAACGGTGTGCTGTTCCGTCTTAACTTACATGTCATCTTCAGTAATCCTGAGCTTTTGTAGTGCTTGAAGACGGAGCTTAGCTCCTCTGATGATGACTGGATGCAGTCTTCCAAAACAGACGGAGCAGAGATGAACCAGGCGGTCGTCTGCAGACACAGAGCAGATCTATTAAAGGTGACCTACTACTTCCTTGAACATGTCAAGATAGGTCTATGGTCTATACAGATCATGTTCATTACCTTTTTGCACAAAATTATTCTTAGATCATGGGAAATCAGTCTGCTCAGTTCCATGTATTTTGAGTTTTTTTGGGTCTCTGGCCATTTTAAATCCAAAAAAGCTGCTGCAACTCAACCCACATAAAAATGACTGCAAACAGATGTACGATTAATACAACCGTACATCTTTGAAAAGCAAAAGTAGAGCCTCCTGCACAAGCAACAAGAATGCAGCATGTGGATTCTAGATGGTAAGTCAACAACAAAACTCTTGTCTTTTCCAGCAGCCATTGTACAACGCATACGGCGATCAAAAATAAACCTTAAAACAAAAATAAGCTGAATACTTGTGCTGCCTTCCAAAAATAATTATATCTTTTGAACATGTTCAGGCTTTTTTACCTCACAACCACAAACTTTTTTTGTTGGGATTTTATGTGATAGAGTGGAAGGAAACCGAAACATGTTTTAAAAAAAATCTGTAGCATGCATTGGTGTTCACTCCCCCCTTTACATTGATACCCTAAATTAGAAAAAAGTCATCATTAAAAATATGGAAAACCACCTTAACTACCTTATATTGGTCTGAATAATTTTGAACAGAGCTGTACCTGCTTGAGGTCTGGAACCGGAAGTTGCTTCTCCAGTCTTGATAGCAGCTCCCACAATAACACCTGTAGCGCTACATCGTACTGTTGACCATATTCAGCAGGGAACACCTCCTATCATAAACAATTTATCATCTTTAAAACTGTTTCCTTAAATCAAAGCAGAGAAATTATGAATTCAAATCACCCTCACCTGGAAAAAATAGGCCCTCTCTGCCGGATCTTTAAGCAAGCTCTGAACAAGTGCAACAAAAGTCGACTCGGTCGTTTTAACATCTGGATCCATGCATCGTTAAACAAGTGTGAATTAAACCATTAATAGTTATTTTTTTAAACTTACATCTGCAGAACTAACAGGCAGCCTCTCCAAGTAACTCTGGATTCCTTGAGCGTCGACTTCTCCTAAAGCAGAGCCTTTGCAGAGCTCCAAGATCAGCTGAAAATGCCAATAAATGGTGTTACCACAAATATGAGAAAGGAAAACATCTGCTTGTGACACAAACTGCTGCTGACCCTGGCTCTTAGGCCGAGGAGGAGCTGTGCTCTCTGTTGTTGGTTGATCAGGCGGGGCACTGCGTCCGTCACCATGCACACAAACTCCTGCACCTTCCAGTAGTTCATCACGTCCTTCTGCTTCACCACATGCCACATGGCAGCAGACAGAAGCTGCAAAGGGGGCACCAGGAGGCGAAGGGACTGCAAAGGCAAGCATGGGTCTGGAACAGAAAGTTGTAGTGTGAAGAAATGGTCTCTAGAGGGCAGCAATAAGTAACTCAGGAGGAGTTGATAGTTTAACTTGCAGCTATCTTTTTAATTTTTCGATTTTTTCAAATACTTCACATTAATTACATATTATAGGAGTAGTAATCTATTTAAACAAGAAAAACACACAATTATTAATTCATATATATTCAGTTCGGTATGTGATCATCTGAGTTGACCGGTTATGAACTGGAATAATTCCTGGAGAGACCTCATTTAATTGCGCCGACTAATAAATTAACAGCTCTAATATAAATAACAAAGTGTAATATTTAATAATGTAAAAAGTCCCAAGCAATACAATGATCATGGTTGTTTAGGGTTAGGGTTAAAAATGTTGTTTAAAAATGGTTGTTTAAAAATGTAACGATTTCATTAAATAGACGGGGCCCAAGTATCAGATTAGTAGTTAAGATATAGTCAGCGATTAATTTAATTAAAAGCAATTCATTCAGATACATACCGATCATTTTTTGTTTTGATTTGAGAGCCTCCATTAGCGCGCAAATAAATCTGCTATAAAATATTTTTTTTGTTTCAGCCGGTTGCGTTGTTAGAACGCAATCGTCCCTTCCTCAACTCCCCTATCGAGTTTCCGCTTTTCAAAATAAAAGCCTCAATAATACGAAACAATTTTTCTTCTCCCCCCCCCGCCCCCTCCCCTCACCCCCCCCCCCCCCC